>NC_079382.1:24152500-24245000 GCF_021018895.1 Seriola aureovittata | reverse complement strand
GTTTCTGTTAGCCTGCTAGCATGCTAACTAGCTTGCTGCAGCCAGAAATAAACAAAATACACGTAGAGTACACACCTGCGCACACACTTGGACATCAGATAAATTGTTGCTAACGTGAGAAAATTAGTTTTATTAACCCGGTGTGTTAGCAGTAGAATCTAACATAGAAGCTAATTGTTGATACTGACAGTATAAATAAAGTTTGTTGTGTGTGCAGATGATGAAGAGTAAAGCCGATGAGGAAGACTACTGGAACAGCTCCAAGTTTAAAGCGTTCACCTTTGACGATGAAGACGACGAGTACAGCAGGGTAACACCTGGTCCTGCACACACCTGGACAAACCTGGTCCTGCACACACCTGGATCCAGGCTGACCTGGGTCTGAATCTGGTCTCATAGTGTACAGCTCTGATTAACACCTGTCCACAAGTCTGAGTCCACCTCAGGTCCACAGTGATCTCGGTTCCTTGGGTCTTGGTTCTTATGGGTGTTGAGAGTCTGGTCCATGTAGTCTGAGTCCTCATGACTGACCCGGACACTCATCATGGTGTTGGAGCCATGTCCAGGCTCAGGACTCAGTCCTGTTCCTGAGGAGGTCCAGTTGTTTGTCAGAAAGTCCAGGGTCCAGTTTGGAGACTGAAACTGTATCAGAGACCTGCACAGTCCACAGACCCGCACCGGTTGTGCGGGAAGTTACCTCGTTGAGGTTAACGAGGTAACTTCAGATGGAGAGTTACATGGTACATCACCATGGTAACTCATGCTGCACACCTGTTCGAAATAACAGATCAACACATATCAGAGCTCCGCCTCCTGACCAATCAGTTCTCTTGGAAAATGATGAATGAGAGAGTCTGTTAGTGTGGCCCGTCCTTACTATATTATCTGTGTTTCCAGATGTGTCAGTGACACCTGTGTTTCCAGGTGTATCGGTACCTGTGTTTCCAGGTGTGTCATAGATACACCTGTATTTCCAGATGTGTCAGTGACACCTGTGTTTCCATGTGCGGCGGTACCTGTGTTTCCAGATGTGTAATAGATACACCTGTATTTCCAGATGTGTCAGTGACACCTGTGTGATGATGTTTGTCTCTGTCAGTTAAAAGAGTCGAAGCAGGCAGTGAACAGCATTCGCAGACTGGTGGAGGAAGACGACGATGAAGATGATGTGGAGAGGGTCAGCTGGAGCGGAGAACCCGTCGGAAGTAAGAAATCATCACTGTTATTATGGTTAACATCTGTGCAGAATGCTGAGCTGTGATTGGCTGAAGGGTGTACGTGACTCTCCTGTGCATCCTCAGGTATTTCCTGGTCAGTCAGAGAGACAGCAGCGTCCAATCAGAGGACAGACAGAGAACCCACCTTCCCCAAAATCAACACTGACACCCCGACCATCAGCAAGAGTCATTCAGGATACTCCCTGAGCTCTCTGTTTAAAGGTTAGTCAGGTGATCAAGTCACATGACTCAGATTCATGTGTTCACAGACTGAAGGTTTAATCTGTTTCTCAGCAGGAAAAACTAGAGGAGGAAACTTCCAGACCTTCACTGACCGTGAGTTTCAGATAGATGAATGACTGAGTGAAGGAGTGACTGAATGACAGAGTGACTGGGTGAGTGACAGGCTGATGCTGATGTCATTGTGTTTTAGCGCTCAGCGACTCGTCTGTCAGGCTTTACGCTCCAGAGCTCCGAAAACCCAAATCTGAATACAAGGTAACAAGAAGACTGATAATCTGATTACAGACAGTCTGAAAATCCGTTTTGTTTTTCTGCTGTGCTAATGATGATGTCATCATGTTGTGATGTCAGGATTTCGTCAGTGACTGGTCGCCTGAGGAGACGGTTCACAGAATGCAGCAGGGAAAGGTAAGAACACCTGTATGTGGCTCACCTGGCTTTGACAGGTGACAAGCTGCTGTATCATCACAGGGAAACACTTTTCCTTTTCAGCATGAATGTACAGAAACACAGAGCAGTGTTGCAGTATTACTGTGTATTTGTACTGTGCTTGTGTACTTCAGGCTGTGTCTCTGGAGAAGTTTCGGTCTCTGCAGGACAAACTTTTGCTGCTGGATTTCGGCGTCAGCGCTCATGATGGAAATGTCATCACCGCTGTAACTTTATTTACAATCAGATTTACAACGATCACATTAATCTATGAACTTTATTAATAACTTCATGAAGACAACTGACCACAAAGTTGTTTTTCAGGTGTTGATTTATTTGAAGAGGACTCTGAGTAAAGGTGAGTCAGCTGGTCCTGATCATGGATCAGTTAGTTCAGACTCTGGATCAGTCAGTCCTGATCCCGGATCAGACCTCTCTGTATAAGTTCTGATACTTTGTGTTTTTGTGTTCAGAGGTTTTGTTTCGGGAGCTGGAGTCCAGACAGACGGCTCTGAGACATTTCATCCACTACCTGACTGAAACCAGAGACCAGAGGCTGCTGCTGGAGCTGCTCAGGTGTTCACACCTGTTCACCTGTTCTGTATCTGTGTGTACACCTGGACTCATGTTAACATGAGTGTGTTTACATTCCCTTCTCTGTTCATCCTCAGAGCTCTGGGCAGGACGGAGGACGTGGCGGTACGTAGTTCACAGTACTAACACAGCAGCAGTACCAGTAGTAGTACACAGTACTAACACAGCAGCAGTACCAGTAGTAGTACACAGTACTAACACAGCAGCAGTACCAGTAGTAGTACACAGTACTAACACAGCAGCAGTACATCATCACAGGCCTGTACTGTGAAGCCAGATCTGAGGTCATCAGGTCACTTCAGGTTAAACTCTGGGTTTTCAGTCCTACGAAGTGGTTCACTTGTTACCAGGATAAATCACCATGGTAACTTATGCTGAACTACTGACCAATCAGATCACTGGAAACACTGAGTCGTCATTCCTACAGGATCCTGACAGGGACAAAAGATTTATTAAGTCACACAATAAAGTGATCAATAATAACGATCAGTAGATATAAGATATAGATCAGTGGAACAGTTTCCATGTGTCTCTGGTTTTAAACCAAAGCTTCTGCAGAATTCACAGTTTATCACTAAATAAAATCTAATGACTGTCAGAGCTTCATCTGACCTGAACACACATTCTTTAATGGAGGATTCCTGCCAGTGATGAAGCTTTTACTCTCCTCTTCATCACTGAGCTCAGAACAACATGAGGAGACTGTGACACGACTGGAGAGAAACCTGAACCTCTGATGTCTTTGATTAGAACAATTAGTCTCACTGTTAATTATTTCATCATTAGAATGAACATTTCAACAACTCCTCCTCTCCTCCTCTTCCTCTCTTCCTCTTCCTCTCCTCTTCCTCTCCTCTTCCTCTCCTCTTCCTCTCCTCTTCCTCTCCTCTTCCTCTCCTCTTTTCTTTGTCTCCTCCTCCTCTCCTCCTCTTCCTCTCCTCTTCCTCTCCTCTTTTTTTGTCTCCTCCTCCTCCTCCTCTCCTCCTCCTCTCCTCCTCCTCCTCTCCTCCTCTTCCTCTCCTCTTTTCTTTCTCTCCTCTTCCTCTCCTCTTCCTCTCCTCTTCCTCTCCTCTTCCTCTCCTCTTCCTCTCCTCTTTTCTTTGTCTCCTCCTCCTCTCCTCCTCCTCCTCCTCTTCCTCTCCTCTTCCTCTCCTCTTTTTTTGTCTCCTCCTCTTCCTCTCCTCCTCCTCTCCTCCTCCTCCTCTCCTCCTCCTCCTCTCCTCCTCTTCCTCTCCTCTTCCTCTCCTCTTCCTCTCCTCTTCCTCTCCTCTTTTCTTTGTCTCCTCCTCCTCTCCTCCTCCTCCTCTCCTCCTCTTCCTCTCCTCTTCCTCTCCTCTTTTCTTTGTCTCCTCCTCCTCTCCTCCTCTTCCTCTCCTCTTCTTCCTCTCCTCTTCCTCTCCTCTTCTTCCTCTCCTCTTCCTCTCCTCTTTTCTTTGTCTCCTCCTCCTCTCCTCCTCTTCCTCTCCTCTTCTTCCTCTCCTCTTCCTCTCCTCTTCCTCTCCTCTTCCTCTCCTCTTTTCTTTGTCTCCTCCTCCTCCTCTCCTCCTCTTCCTCTCCTCTTCTTCCTCTCCTCTTCCTCTCCTCCTCTTCCTCTCCTCTTCCTCTCCTCTTTTCTTTGTCTCCTCTTCCTCTCCTCTTCCTCTCCTCTTCCTCTCCTCTTCCTCTCCTCTTCCTCTCCTCTTTTCTTTGTCTCCTCCTCCTCTCCTCCTCTTCCTCTCCTCTTCCTCTCCTCTTTTCTTTCTCTCCTCTTCCTCTCCTCCTCTCCTCTTCCTCTCCTATTTTCTCTCCCTCCTCCTCCTCTCCTCCTCTTCCTCTCCTCCTCTTCCTCTCCTCTTCTTCCTCTCCTCTTCCTCTCCTCTTTTCTTTCTCTCCTCTTCCTCTCCTCTTCCTCTCCTCTTCCTCTCCTCTTCCTCTCCTCTTTTCTTTGTCTCCTCTTCCTCTCCTCTTCCTCTCCTCTTCCTCTCCTCTTCCTCTCCTCTCCTCTTCCTCTCCTCTTTTCTTTGTCTCCTCCTCCTCTCCTCCTCCTCCTCTCCTCCTCTTCCTCTCCTCTTTTCTTTCTCTCCTCTTCCTCTCCTCCTCTTCCTCTCCTCTTCCTCTCCTATTTTCTCTCCCTCCTCCTCCTCTCCTCCTCTTCCTCTCCTCCTCTTCCTCTCCTCTTCTTCCTCTCCTCTTCCTCTCCTCTTTTCTTTCTCTCCTCTTCCTCTCCTCTTCCTCTCCTCTTCCTCTCCTCTTCCTCTCCTCTTTTCTTCCTCTCCTCTTCCTCTCCTCTTCCTCTCCTCCTCTTCCTCTCCTCTTCCTCTCCTCTTCCTCTCCTCTTCCTCTCCTCTTCCTCTCCTCTTCCTCTTCCTCTCCTCTTCCTCTCCTCTTCCTCTCCTCCTCTTCCTCTCCTCTTCCTCTCCTCTCTCCTCTTCCTCTCCTCTTCCTCTCCTCTTCCTCTCCTCTCTCCTCTTCCTCTCCTCTTCCTCTCCTCTTCCTCTCCTCCTCTTCCTCTCCTCTTCCTCTCCTCTTCCTCTCCTCTTCCTCTCCTCTTCCTCTCCTCTCTCCTCTTCCTCTCCTCTTCCTCTCCTCTTCCTCTCCTCCTCTTCCTCTCCTCTTCCTCTCCTCTCTCCTCTTCCTCTCCTCTTCCTCTCCTCCTCTTCCTCTCCTCTTCCTCTCCTCTTTTTTTGTCTCCTCCTCTTCCTCTCCTCTTCCTCTCCTCTCTCCTCTTCCTCTCCTCTTCCTCTCCTCCTCTTCCTCTCCTCTTCCTCTCCTCTCTCCTCTTCCTCTCCTCTTCCTCTCCTCCTCTTCCTCTCCTCCTCTCCTCTTCCTCTCCTCCTCTTCCTCTCCTCCTCTTCCTCTCCTCTTCCTCTCTTCTCCTCTTTCCTCTCCTCCTCTTCCTCTTCCTCTCCTCCTCTTCCTCTCCTCTCCTCTTCCTCTCCTCCTCTTCCTCTCCTCCTCTTCCTCTCCTCCTCTTCCTCTCCTCCTCCTCTCCTCTTCCTCTCCTCTTCCTCTCCTCTCCTCTTCCTCTCCTCTCTCCTCTTCCTCTCCTCTTCCTCTCCTCTTCCTCTCCTCCTCTTCCTCTCCTCTTCCTCTCCTCTTTTCTTCCTCTCCTCTTCCTCTCCTCTTCCTCTCCTCCTCTCCTCTTCCTCTCCTCCTCTTCCTCTCCTCTCCTCTTCCTCTCCTCCTCTTCCTCTCCTCCTCTTCCTCTCCTCCTCTCCTCTTCCTCTCCTCCTCTTCCTCTCCTCCTCTTCCTCTCCTCTCCTCTTCCTCTCCTCCTCTTCCTCTCCTCTTCCTCTCCTCTTCCTCTCCTCTCCTCTTCCTCTCCTCCTCTTCCTCCTCTTCCTCTCCTCTCCTCTTCCTCTCCTCTTCCTCTCCTCTCCTCTTCCTCTCCTCTCCTCTTCCTCTCCTCTCCTCTTCCTCTCCTCCTCTTCCTCTCCTCCTCTTCCTCTCCTCCTCTCCTCTTCCTCTCCTCCTCTTCCTCTCCTCCTCTCCTCTTCCTCTCCTCCTCTTCCTCTCCTCCTCTTCCTCTCCTCTTCCTCTCCTCTTCCTCTTCCTCTCCTCTTCCTCTCCTCCTCTCCTCTTCCTCTCCTCCTCTTCCTCTCCTCCTCTTCCTCTCCTCTCCTCTTCCTCTCCTCCTCTTCCTCTCCTCCTCTCCTCTTCCTCTCCTCCTCTTCCTCTCCTCCTCTTCCTCTCCTCTCCTCTTCCTCTCCTCCTCTCCTCTTCCTCTCCTCTTCCTCTCCTCTTCCTCTCCTCCTCTTCCTCTCCTCCTCTCCTCCTCTCCTCTTCCTCTCCTCCTCTTCCTCTCCTCTTCCTCTCCTCTCTCCTCTTCCTCTCCTCTTCCTCTCCTCTCCTCTTCCTCTCCTCTTCCTCTCCTCCTCTTCCTCTCCTCCTCTCCTCTTCCTCTCCTCCTCTTCCTCTTCCTCTCCTCCTCTTCCTCTCCTCCTCTTCCTCTCCTCCTCTTCCTCTCCTCTTCCTCTCCTCCTCTTCCTCTCCTCTTCCTCTCCTCTTCCTCTTCCTCTCCTCTTCCTCTCCTCCTCTCCTCTTCCTCTCCTCCTCTTCCTCTCCTCCTCTTCCTCTCCTCTCCTCTTCCTCTCCTCCTCTTCCTCTCCTCCTCTTCCTCTCCTCCTCTCCTCTTCCTCTCCTCCTCTTCCTCTCCTCCTCTTCCTCTCCTCTCCTCTTCCTCTCCTCCTCTTCCTCTCCTCTTCCTCTCCTCCTCTTCCTCTCCTCTTCCTCTCCTCTTCCTCTCCTCTCCTCTTCCTCTCCTCCTCTCCTCTTCCTCTCCTCTCCTCTTCCTCTCCTCCTCTTCCTCTCCTCCTCTTCCTCTCCTCTCCTCTTCCTCTCCTCCTCTTCCTCTCCTCTCCTCTTCCTCTCCTCCTCTTCCTCTCCTCCTCTTCCTCTCCTCCTCTTCCTCTCCTCCTCTTCCTCTCCTCTCCTCTTCCTCTCCTCTCCTCTTCCTCTCCTCCTCTTCCTCTCCTCCTCTTCCTCTCCTCCTCTTCCTCTCCTCTCCTCTTCCTCTCCTCCTCTTCCTCTCCTCTCCTCTGCAGCAGAAACAGTCTGACATGAACATGAACACGTTCAGAACAGTTTGTTCATCATCAGACTGAAGAGTGAAAATTATACATGATAATGATATACAAGATAATTAATTCCCTTATTTACAATATATCTTTAGTCTGACTTTAACAGAAATTATATTTAGACATGGAAATAATATTTTTTATTCCAGTCATGTGATCGTATTGTTACATTTCACCTGGTTGAATGTCACTGTTGGACGTTGCTATAACTGAACTTACCGGCAATTATCAGCGTTTTATTCTCATATTAAGAAATTCATTCATGGTTCATTCATGAACGCGCTCGTACCTGGACAGGTAAACCCAGGGTTAACATGGCCAGGTGATGACCTGCTTCGTGGTACAGGTGATCAGGACGGTCAGTGTTAGGTTCAGATAAGTAAAAGTTTTCCTGGGTATGTTGAACTTGCTTCGTAGTGCAGGCCTCAGGATTGACAGGAAGATTCATTTCCTTTCTGTTTCCATGGCGACAGCTGCTGCAGTATAAAGAACACCTGAGCATCGCAGATGAAAACAAGAGGAGGGACTTCCTGAAGAGCTGCCTCAGGTGAGTGACACCTGCATCCTACAGCAGACTGACGCACAGTTTAATGTTTACTGGTGGCTGTTTACTGGTGGCTGTTTACTGGTGGATGTTTACTGGTGGCTGTTTACTGGTGGATGTTTACTGGTGGATGTTTACTGGTGGATGTTTACTGGTGGCTGTTTACTGGTGGCTGTTTACTGGTGGCTGTTTACTGGTGGCTGTTTACTGGTGGCTGTTTACTGGTGGATGTTTACTGGTGGCTGTTTACTGGTGGATGTTTACTGGTGGCTGTTTACTGGTGGCTGTTTACTGGTGGCTGTTTACTGGTGGCTGTTTACTGGTGGCTGTTTACTGGTGGCTGTTTACTGGTGGATGTTTACTGGTGGCTGTTTACTGGTGGATGTTTACTGGTGGATGTTTACTGGTGGATGTTTACTGGAGGCTGTTTACTGGTGGATGTTTACTGGTGGCTGTTTACTGGTGGCTGTTTACTGGTGGATGTTTACTGGTGGATGTTTACTGGTGGATTTTTACTGGTGACTGTTTACTGGTGGATGTTTACTGGTGGCTGTTTACTGGTGACTGTTTACTGGTGGCTGTTTACTGGTGGATGTTTACTGGTGGATGTTTACTGGTGGATTTTTACTGGTGACTGTTTACTGGTGGCTGTTTACTGGTGGATGTTTACTGGTGGCTGTTTACTGGTGACTGTTTACTGGTGGATGTTTACTGGTGGATGTTTACTGGTGACTGTTTACTGGTGGATGTTTACTGGTGGATGTTTACTGGAGGATGTTTACTGGTGGCTGTTTACTGGTGACTGTTTACTGGTGGATGTTTACTGGTGGATGTTTACTGGTGGATGTTTACTGGTGGATGTTTACTGGTGACTGTTTACTGGTGGATGTTTACTGGTGGATGTTTACTGGTGGCTGTTTACTGGTGGATGTTTACTGGTGACTTTTTACTGGTGACTGTTTACTGGTGGATGTTTACTGGTGGATGTTTACTGGTGGATGTTTACTGGTGACTGTTTACTGGTGGATGTTTACTGGTGGATGTTTACTGGTGGATGTTTACTGGTGGCTGTTTACTGGTGGATGTTTACTGGTGACTGTTTACTGGTGACTGTTTACTGATGGATGTTTACTGGTGGATGTTTACTGGTGGCTGTTTACTGGTGGATGTTTACTGGTGGATGTTTACTGGTGGATGTTTACTGGTGGCTGTTTACTGGTGACTGTTTACTGGTGGATGTTTACTGGTGACTGTTTACTGGTGACTGTTTACTGGTGGATGTTTACTGGTGGATGTTTACTGGTGGCTGTTTACTGGTGGATGTTTACTGGTGGATGTTTACTGGTGGATGTTTACTGGTGGATGTTTACTGGTGACTGTTTACTGGTGACTGTTTACTGGTGGCTGTTTACTGGTGGCTGTTTACTGGTGGATGTTTACTGGTGGATGTTTACTGGTGGCTGTTTACTGGTGACTGTTTACTGGTGGCTGTTTACTGGTGGCTGTTTACTGGTGGATGTTTACTGGTGGATGTTTACTGGTGGATGTTTACTGGTGGCTGTTTACTGGTGGCTGTTTACTGGTGGATGTTTACTGGTGGCTGTTTACTGTTGGCTGTTTACTGGTGGATGTTTACTGGTGGCTGTTTACTGGTGGCTGTTTACTGGTGGCTGTTTACTGGTGGATGTTTACTGGTGGCTGTTTACTGGTGACTGTTTACTGGTGGATGTTTACTGGTGGATGTTTACTGGTGGATGTTTACTGGTGGATGTTTACTGGTGGCTGTTTACTGGTGACTGTTTACTGGTGGATGTTTACTGGTGACTGTTTACTGGTGGCTGTTTACTGGTGGCTGTTTACTGGTGACTGTTTACTGGTGGCTGTTTACTGGTGACTGTTTACTGGTGGCTGTTTACTGGTGGCTGTTTACTGGTGGCTGTTTACTGGTGGCTGTTTACTGGTGACTGTTTACTGGTGGATGTTTACTGGTGGCTGTTTACTGGTGGATGTTTACTGGTGGATGTTTACTGGTGGATGTTTACTGGTGGATGTTAACTGGTGGCTGTTTACTGGTGGTTTTCTGTTGTTTGAAACCATTGTTTGTTTTCAGCCTTCCATTGTCTCCAGAGGACTCGGCTCATGTTCAGGACCACTACACTCTTATGGAGAGACAGATCATTATCGAGGTCAGAGAGCACTTTAATCTTTTTTGTTTTTGTATTGTATCACCTGTTTAAGGAAACTGTGAAGAAATATCCCAGTTTTTAACCCAGTTGACACTGAGAGCAGAAACCATGACTGAAACACAGTTGGGTTTGAACCAACTCTGTTTCCATCCTGGTTTCTGCTCTGTTTTGTTACAAGGCAACAGACCGGCAGGCTGAGCGTGGCGGGAAGGTGGAAATCTTCCAGAAGTTTCCCAGAAGAGCTTCGATCCTCAACATGCCGCTCATCACCACACTGTACTACTGCTGCTTTTACCACTACACTGAGTCTGAGGTCAGTTCTTATTGACATATACAGTAGACATAAATGCTTACATGCATACATGAATACATACATACACACATACACATATATACATGTATGTAAGCATGTGTGTATGCATCTGTGCATTGGTGTATTGTTTGTAAAGATGTGTGTGTTTATGTAAATATGTCTGTATGTAAGTATTTGTATGTATGTAAGCATGTATGCAGTTCTGTATTGATGTAAATATGTATGTTTGTATGCAAGTATAGTATTTATTTTTGAGTGCATGTGAGCATGAGTATGACAAAAACGTCAAAGTATATTATGTTGTAAAGAATGTCATAGAAAACATCATGTTATACTGAGGCACAAAAAGTAAAAAAGAACGTCATAGTATAATAAGGCATAAAAAGTTTTTATTAAAAAGTGTCATAGTCGGGGCGTCGTGTAGCGTAGTGGTCTAAGCAGGCGCCCCATGTGTAGAGGCTACAGTCCTCGCTGCAGTCGGCCCCGGTTCGAATCCCGCATCGGATGGCCTTTCGCTGCATGTCATTCCCCCTCTCTCTGCCTCCCTGTTTCCTGTCACTCTCCACTGTGCTGTCCATTAAAGGCATAAAAAAAAAAAAAAAAAAGCCCAAAAAGTGTCATAGTATACTATGACACTTTTTAATTTAGTAAAGCATGAAAACATCATAGTATAGTAAGACATAAAAACTTAATTTTGTAGTAAGGTGTAAAAAGTCAAAATAAACATCATAGTATAGTGAGGAATAAAAAGTAAAAGACCTGATATTATAGTAAGGAAAACATGAAGTCGTTATCAGTTTTAATGTTGAGTATTTTACATATGAACTTACAGAGACAAATAAACAGAACAAGTCGTTAATGAGTCTCGTGTCTTTTTCAGGGAACTTACAGCAGTCCACTGAACATCCGTCACACCTTCAGGGTGAGAATTCCTCTTTAAATCTACATGTTGAATATTGTCTCTGGTCACCTGGGTCAGTAACTACAACCGCTGACCTTTGACCTCAGATTTCAGAGAAGCAGTACTTTGTGACAGCGTTGGCGGCGAGGGCGAAGCTAAAGGCGTGGTTGGACCTGGACGCTCTGTTCACCAGCAGGAACTGGCTCGGCTTCACCAGGAAAAAGTCACCACTCAGCTTCCATAGAGTCGTCGACATCCTGCAGAAAAACTCCGCCCCCACTCAGTGAGGGGCGGGGCCACAGTGGAACATTACAGCACATTTAAATGGAAGGAGAGGAGTTGTGTCATTGGTCTACAGGTGTGTCATGTGATTGACAGGTGCTGCAGGAGTACGTCGGGCTGATCGATGATGCCGACCTCAGGATCAGTCTGGCTCAGAAACATAAATGTCATGACATCGTCATCAACGTGAGTCCTTAAACCAATCACAATCATTCAGGGCGGGGCTTAAACTGTCTCTGCTATGAAACTTGAGACCTGTTAATGACGAGATGTCATGATTACTTGTGTGTCTCTGGGCCAATCAGACGTATCGGGACCTGAAGGACCGGCAGCTGTTGCTAGGATACCGGGGGAAGGTGGAGAGAGGATCAGCAGAGGAGAGGAAGATCAACGAACTCCTGGACAACCCGGTGAGGAAGAGGAGGGATGATGTTAGTCTTCATCATCGTCAACATGTGACTGATTGTTTTTTCTCTTTCAGCAAATCCGCTGGAAGAACTGACGCTGCAGAACGAAGCCTCAACGACAGACTTTTATTGTGAAAAACTGTGACAACTTCCTGCATTAAGAGCCCGTGAAGGTCGTCCATCACCGTGACAACAGGAATGTCCAATCAGCTTGCATCTGCTTCACCAGAGAGGAGAACTGCTTTATTCGTCCGTTGAGTCATCGGCGAGGCGTCTTCGTCGTCATGGAACATTCCTTAAACAAAATAAAGTTTTTATAAAAATGAACAATAAACATATTTAAATGTGAAGTGGATCTGATTTAATGGAGGGGGTGAAGGAGAGGAGGAGGTGAAGGAGAGGAGGAAGTGAAGGAGAGGAGGAGGTGAAGGAGAGGAGGAGGTGAAGGAGAGGAGGAAGTGAAGGAGAGGAGGAGGTGAAGGAGGGGAGGAGGTAGTGCAGGAGAGGAGGAGGTGAAGGAGAGGAGGAGGTGAAGGAGAGGAGGTAGTGAAGGAGAGGAGGAGGTAGTGAAGGAGAGGAGGAGGTAGTGAAGGAGAGGAGGAGGTAGTGAAGGAGAGGAGGAAGTGAAGGAGAGGAGGAGGTGAAGGAGAGGAGGAGGTAGTGAAGGAGAGGAGGAAGAAGGAAGGAGGGGAGGAGGTAGTGAAGGAGAGGAGGAAGTGAAGGAGAGGAGGAGGTGAAGGAGAGGAGGAGGTGAAGGAGAGGAGGAGGTAGTGAAGGAGAGGAGGAAGTGAAGGAGAGGAGGAGGTAGTGAATGAGAGGAGGAAGTGAAGGAGAGGAGGAGGTGAAGGAGGAGGTAGTGGAGAAGAGGAGAGGAGGAGGAGGAGGAGGTGAAGGAGAGGAGGAGGTAGTGAAGGAGAGGAGGAAGTGAAGGAGGGGAGGAGGTAGTGAAGGAGAGGAGGAGGTGAAGGAGAGGAGGAAGTGAAGGAGAGGAGGAGGTGAAGGAGAGGAGGAGGTAGTGAAGGAGAGGAGGTAGTGAAGGAGAGGAGGAGGTAGTGAAGGAGAGGAGGAGGTGAAGGAGAGGAGGAGGTGAAGGAGAGGAGGAAGTGAAGGAGAGGAGGAAGTGAAGGAGGGGAGGAGGTAGTGAAGGAGAGGAGGAGGTAGTGCAGGAGAGGAGGAGGTGAAGGAGAGGAGGAAGTGAAGGAGAGGAGGAAGTGAAGGAGAGGAGGAAGTGAAGGAGAGGAGGAGGTGAAGGAGGAGGTAGTGAAGGAGAGGAGGAAGTGAAGGAGAGGAGGAGGTGAAGGAGAGGAGGAGGTGAAGGAGAGGAGGAAGTGAAGGAGAGGAGGAGGTGAAGGAGAGGAGGAGGTGAAGGAGAGGAGGAGGTGAAGGAGAGGAGGAGGTGAAGGAGAGGAGGAAGTGAAGGAGGGAGAGGTAGTGTGAGCGGATGAGGTAGGTAGCCTGCTCGGTCTGCCTAGAAGGAGCGTAGTCCTGCCTTGAGGTTTCGGAAGGAGAGCCTGTCGCGGGAGTATCCGTCGCTTCGGAGTAGGAGTCTTCTGCTGCTGAAGCCGAGCTCGTCGTCGTACAGTCCGTGTCTCGTGCGGCCGAGCCTGTCTCGGTTCTTATCCTTCTCGTGCTTCTTATCCTTTCTCCTCTTCTTACTAGCCTTCTCTTCGGAGTCTTATCCTTCTCTCGAGGTACTATCCTTCTCGGCCTTCTGACTAGTCCTTCTCTTCTTCTGACAGGGACAAAAGATTTATTAAGTCACACAATAAAGTGATCAATAATAACGATCAGTAGATATAAGATATAGATCAGTGGAACAGTTTCCATGTGTCTCTGGTTTTAAACCAAAGCTTCTGCAGAATTCACAGTTTATCACTAAATAAAATCTAATGACTGTCAGAGCTTCATCTGACCTGAACACACATTCTTTAATGGAGGATTCCTGCCAGTGATGAAGCTTTTACTCTCCTCTTCATCACTGAGCTCAGAACAACATGAGGAGACTGTGACACGACTGGAGAGAAACCTGAACCTCTGATGTCTTTGATTAGAACAATTAGTCTCACTGTTAATTATTTCATCATTAGAATGAACATTTCAACAACTCCTCCTCTCCTCTTCTTCCTCTCCTCTCCTCTTCCTCTCCTCTCCTCCTCCTCTCCTCTTCTTCCTCTCCTCTTCTTCCTCTCCTCTCCTCTTCTTCCTCTCCTCCTCTTCCTCTCCTCTCCTCCTCTCCTCTCCTCCTCTCCTCTTCTTCCTCTCCTCTCCTCTTCTTCCTCTCCTCCTCTCCTCTTCCTCTCCTCCTCTCCTCTTCTTCCTCTCCTCTTTTCTTTGTCTCCTCCTCTTCCTCTCCTCTCCTCTTCTTCCTCTCCTCTCCTCTTTTCTTTGTCTCCTCCTCCTCCTCTCCTCTTCTTCCTCTCCTCCTCTTCCTCTCCTCCTCTTCCTCTCCTCTCCTCTTCTTCCTCTCCTCTCCTCTTCTTCCTCTCCTCTCCTCTTCTTCCTCTCCTCTTCTTCCTCTCCTCTCCTCTTCTTCCTCTCCTCTTCTTCCTCTCCTCTTCTTCCTCTCCTCTCCTCCTCTAACTCTCCTCTTCCTCTCCTCTTCCTCTCCTCTTCTTCCTCTCCTCCTCTCCTCTTCTTCCTCTCCTCCTCTCCTCCTCTCCTCTCCTCTCCTCTTCTTCCTCTCCTCTTCTTCCTCTCCTCTTCTTCCTCTCCTCCTCTCCTCTTCTTCCTCTCCTCTTCTTCCTCTCCTCCTCTCCTCTTCTTCCTCTCCTCCTCTCCTCTTCTTCCTCTCCTCCTCTCCTCTTCCTCTCCTCTCCTCTTCTTCCTCTCCTCTCCTCTTCTTCCTCTCCTCCTCTCCTCTTCTTCCTCTCCTCTTCTTCCTCTCCTCTTCTTCCTCTCCTCTTCCTCTCCTCTTCTTCCTCTCCTCTTCTTCCTCTCCTCCTCTCCTCTTCTTCCTCTCCTCCTCTCCTCTTCTTCCTCTCCTCCTCTCCTCTTCCTCTCCTCCTCTCCTCTTCTTCCTCTCCTCTCCTCTTCTCTCTCCTCTCTTCTTCTTATCCGTCTGGTCACCTGGGTCAGTAACTACAACCGCTGACCTTTGACCTCAGATTTCAGAGAAGCAGTACTTTGTGACAGCGTTGGCGGCGAGGGCGAAGCTAAAGGCGTGGTTGGACCTGGACGCTCTGTTCACCAGCAGGAACTGGCTCGGCTTCACCAGGAAAAAGTCACCACTCAGCTTCCATAGAGTCGTCGACATCCTGCAGAAAAACTCCGCCCCCACTCAGGTGAGGGGGCGGGGCCACAGTGGAACATTACAGCACATTTAAATGGAAGGGAGAGGAGTTGTGTCATTGGTCTACAGGTGTGTCATGTGATTGACAGGTGCTGCAGGAGTACGTCGGGCTGATCGATGATGCCGACCTCAGGATCAGTCTGGCTCAGAAACATAAATGTCATGACATCGTCATCAACGTGAGTCCTTAAACCAATCACAATCATTCAGGGCGGGGCTTAAACTGTCTCTGCTATGAAACTTGAGACCTGTTAATGACGAGATGTCATGATTACTTGTGTGTCTCTGGGCCAATCAGACGTATCGGGACCTGAAGGACCGGCAGCTGTTGCTAGGATACCGGGGGAAGGTGGAGAGAGGATCAGCAGAGGAGAGGAAGATCAACGAACTCCTGGACAACCCGGTGAGGAAGAGGAGGGATGATGTTAGTCTTCATCATCGTCAACATGTGACTGATTGTTTTTTCTCTTTCAGCAAATCCGCTGGAAGAACTGACGCTGCAGAACGAAGCCTCAACGACAGACTTTTATTGTGAAAAACTGTGACAACTTCCTGCATTAAGAGCCCGTGAAGGTCGTCCATCACCGTGACAACAGGAATGTCCAATCAGCTTGCATCTGCTTCACCAGAGAGGAGAACTGCTTTATTCGTCCGTTGAGTCATCGGCGAGGCGTCTTCGTCGTCATGGAACATTCCTTAAACAAAATAAAGTTTTTATAAAAATGAACAATAAACATATTTAAATGTGAAGTGGATCTGATTTAATGGAGGGGGTGAAGGAGGGGAGAGGAGGAGGAGGAGGAGGAGGTGAAGGAAAGGAGGGGAGGAGGTGAAGGAGAGGAGGAGGTGAAGGAGAGGAGGTAGTGAAGGAGAGGAGGAAGTGAAGGAGAGGAGGAGGTGAAGGAGAGGAGGAGGTAGTGAAGGAGAGGAGGAGGTAGTGAAGGAGAGAAGGAGGTAGTGAAGGAGAGGAGGAGGTAGTGAAGGAGAGGAGGAGGTAGTGAAGGAGAGGAGGAGGTAGTGCAGGAGAGGAGGAGGTGAAGGAGAGGAGGAGGTGAAGGAGAGGAGGAAGTGAAGGAGAGGAGGAGGTGAAGGAGAGGAGGAAGTGAAGGAGGGGAGGAGGTGAAGGAGGAGGAGGAGGAGGTAGTGAAGGAGAGGAGGAGGCAGTGAAGGAGAGGAGGAGGTGAAGGAGAGGAGGAGGTGAAGGAGAGGAGGAAGTGAAGGAGAGGAGGAGGTGAAGGAGAGGAGGAGGTAGTGAAGGAGAGGAGGTAGTGAAGGAGAGGAGGAGGTGAAGGAGAGGAGGAGGTAGTGAAGGAGAGAAGGAGGTAGTGAAGGAGAGGAGGAGGTGAAGGAGAGGAGGAAGTGAAGGAGAGGAGGAGGTGAAGGAGAGGAGGAGGCAGTGAAGGAGAGAAGGAGGCAGTGAAGGAGAGGAGGAGGTAGTGAAGGAGAGAAGGAGGTAGTGAAGGAGAGAAGGAGGTAGTGAAGGAGAGGAGGAGGTGAAGGAGAGGAGGAAGTGAAGGAGAGGAGGAGGTGAAGGAGAGGAGGAGGCAGTGAAGGAGAGAAGGAGGCAGTGAAGGAGAGGAGGAGGTAGTGAAGGAGAGAAGGAGGTAGTGAAGGAAAGGAGGAGGCGGCTCCTCCTTCGTCTGTTCTTGTTGTCATCAGCTTCAGACTTCCTCAGAGCGGGGGGGGGGGGGGGGGGGGGGGGGTGAATACGTGAAGAAGAAGTGATGAATTAAAGATGGAGGATGAATAAATGATGCTCCCAGACATGTTTTTGTGCAAACACGTGACCTTCCGCCGGCACGCTCGCGCTCCTCAGGACGTCATTCACTACCAGACAATCAGACAGCACGAGGACGCACACGGAAGATGCGCGAGACCAAGGTTAGTTAATACATAATCTGAGTTACGCTCTTCATCATATAACTGTATATTACTGTAGTACAGCTGTAGTATAACTATATATTACTGCAGTATTACTGTATTTAACAGTACTGTTACACTGCATGTTAATGTCGTTTCTATGCTGTTACAATACACAGATCATTATTATCAATATTACTATTATTGTTATAATTATCATTATTATTGTTGTATTTGTTATTAGACTGTAATTCTGTGATAATACTGTGATTCACTCATTAACAGAGATATAACAACGTTTCCCTCTTTAACTGATTGGACCTGACAACAACAACAATAACAGTGATAATTATAATAATAAAAAAGTGATAATAATAATTATTATTGTTGTTATTATCATTATTATGGTTGTAACCTGCTTGTGTTACTGATCATCAACAGTTCACGTGTCTTTTATAATATGAAATATCAGTTATGTCATAGAACAGAAATTCATGTTATTCTCACAGTAGTACTGTTACTGTTACCACACAGTACTCTGTACTACTACTGTGTCAGAGTACTACTACACATGTAGTAAAACCATAATGTTTCTGTTTCTGAGTCTGATGACTGTTATTATATTATTATATTCATTAATGAATTGGCTTTATGTGTGAACTGATCAGTGATCAATTAAATCTTTGTTTTTCAATTGACCCTTGAAAGCCATATGTCATCATCATATTAATGTTACAGCTAACAAGGTCAGTAATCAATAATTAAAGCTCTGCCCCACCCACCTCCGGAATCCAGAGCATGTGATTGGACGCTGCTGACAGTCTTAGTTTGATTGACAGGTAAACTGATGATCAATTTGCTATAAATGAGTTGCTATTAACTTATTGATCAGAAGGGAAACTGAATGAGGTCACAGTGCCAATCAGCCAATCAGAGCACAGCTGCTGTGATTCTACTGGAGCTTTTATTTCTAGTAGAAACAGTTTAGTGTTCACGATGAAACATTCATGTGTGAGGCTCAGAAAACTATATTAAACTATATTATAATAACTGAGCAGTAAAGAACAAGTGCCTCAAACCGTGTCTAAGTGCAGTAAAGAGTGGGCATCTGTAAACTCACCAGATGACATCACGTGTAAAAGTGGAAAATTATCTTTGACTCTGAAAAATCACGAAACAGAAAACATGAGAACAGGTCTCTCTCACACACACACACACACACACACACACACACACACACACATACGTCTCTTCATCTTCATCACTGAAAGGAAATACAACCACTGAGACTGAAAAGGTGCTGGTGGTGGGGGGTGAACTGTTTGTGAATCTGAGAGAATTCCCTCAAACCACAGAAGAAAGAAAATCTTAGGATGACTAAACCTGGAGATGCGTGGTTTCCAGTCAACAGTTTGGAGTTTTTCACTGTGAGAACCTAAAAAGCCGTTATTGTGGCGGGGTTTTCCTGTCACCTGTCATGCAGGAAACAGAGGCTTGACTGTGATTCTGTGGACGTGATTAGTTTGTCTCTGATCAACCACCAACTAACCCGTCACAGCTGCAGCTGATTCACATCACGATGCTCTTTTATTTTCCCGGCTGTGAGAGAAAAGTCAGCTCAGGTTTCACAACCACATGTATTGATCCAACTTCTGATAATCAATACTGATCATATGAAAAGCCGATGAGTCATAAAAACTTCATCACATATTTTCATATTTATTGTTTCAAACTCACTTCATGGTCCATTTAGTAGCTGCTCTGGAGCTTTCATATATCATATCCCATGATCTTCATCAGAGGTTTTCAGGCCACACGACAATAACATTAAAACTTCATTATTGCATCTAAAAAAGAAAATAAATAAGAAACGACAATGTAGATATTAGAGACACTGAGACAGTAGAACTTCTGATGTCAGTTCTTTATTGTTGCTGTTGTTCTGTGTCCCTGCAGACGAACCAACCTCGAATCTGATTGGTCGTCTCAGTGTCCGGGCAGACATCATGCATGAGCAGCTGGTGACCGGGACAGCTTCTCCGATGAACAATGAGAGTGTGGTGGCGTGCGAGCATCCGTACGATGACGGCCGTCTGCCGCTGGTGCTGCTGTACAGTGTCGTGTTGTTTGTCGGACTTCCTGCGAACCTGCTGACGGTCTATCTCACCTGGCTGCAGGTACGCAGGAAGAACGTGCTGGGCGTTTACCTGTGGAGCCTGTCTCTGTGTGACCTCACCTACTTGTTGACGCTGCCCCTGTGGGCGGACTACGTGAGCAGAGGTCACCTGTGGCCGTGGAGTTCAGCCGCCTGTAAGCTGACGGGTTACATCTTCTTCAACAACATGTACATCAGCATCTTCCTGCTCTGCTGCATCTCCTGCGACCGCTACGTGGCCGTGGTCTACAGCGTGGAGGCCCGTGGTCTGCGGCGCCAGCGCATCGCCGGCCTCATCGCCCTTGCCATCGTCCTGGTGGTCGCCGTCGGTCACGTCCCTGTCTTCACTATGAGAGAGGGCGACGCCGGTGAGGGCAACCGGCGCTGCTTCGAGCCAATTCAGAGCAGAGTGGTGACGGGCTTCAACTATGGTCGCTTCATGGTCGGCTTCCTGATCCCGCTGCTGCTGCTGGTGGTGACGAATCACGGCATCATGGTCAACGTGCAGCGCAGCACGGGGCTGCGGCGGGAGCAGAAAGAACGTGTCTGCTGGCTTGCGGTGGCAGTGGTGGCCCTGTTCCTCGTCTGCTTCGCCCCGTACCACCTGATCCTCCTGGCCCGGGCCATCATGTTCCACTTCTACTCGCCGGAGGATGGCGCCTGTCAGATCGAGAAGATCATGTACACGCCCTACACCATCTCCCTCGGCCTGTCTACCGTCAACAGCGCCATCAACCCCATCCTCTACGTCCTGTCCAGCGACAACATCCGCAAAGAGCTTAGCCGAGGCCTCGCCCAGGTCTGCGACCGAGCACACCTGAGACCGCGATCCGACAGCAGCCAGAACAAGATCCAGCCCATCAAGAACTCCTCAGAGCTGAACGAAGCGACCGAGAGGCAACAAGGAGGAACACCACCAGGTACCTGACGGGTCCCTGCTGATCTCTGCAAGAGTTAAACCCTCTCTGCTGGATGTTGCTGGACTCTTTGGGCCTTTCATGGCCTGTGCTCTGTTCTTACAGTCTCAGCAGTTGTGGGCCTAAAACATGTACACTTTGCCCTGAAGGTGGCGCTAGAGGAAAAATCATAGTGTCACTCATCCTCCGGAGTCCAGGATCAGGGACTTTGAGGAACTGGACTCACCTTTGTTTTGTCGTCGTCGTTTCTGTGAACACAAGAATCAATGATTCCACTTCTTATTAGAATTCATTAGATCACCACGTTTCTGAAACTCGTTTCTCACCATCACGGTCACATCCTGCCACGGTAGATCACCATGGCAACCGATGCTGATGGTTGACAGCCCAAGTACTGACCAATCAGATCACTGGAAAGGCTGAGTGATGAATCCTACAGGATCCTGATGGGGACAGTAGATGTTAGTATATGTCTCCATGTCAGAGACAGAGGACGTATGGAGGGAGACGCTCCTCCTTTGGTCCAACATGTGGACACACTGGATCTAAAGACTGTCCACATGTCTTCAGCTCCTCCAGAGTCCTGATGTGTTGGAGATATGGGTTTTCCAGCTGACAGCAGGGACTTCCTGTCTGCGCTGATTTGTGTCAATAAAGGTTTGAATAAAGTCAGATGCTGCTGAGTCGTTTCCTGTTTGTCACATCAACGCCTCACTCTCGTCCTGGCACCTGTTACCGTGACAACAGGGAGTCAGACAAGAGTCAGTCTCACCTGTCTGTCTCTATCAGTAATATTAATCAGGTTTCCATGGTAACCTCAGGTGCTTTAATCAGCAGTGATGAAGTGAAGAAATTGTGATGGGTCACACCTCTAAGCTCATTAACTGGTTCTCACTGACATGGTGACTGGGTCAGAGGTCACATGACCGGGTTCACATCCATAGACAAGACGCCTTCACTACGAAGTGGTTCACTTGTTACCAGGATAAATCACCATGGTAACTTATGCTGAACTACTGACCAATCAGATCACTGGAAACACTGAGTCGTCATTCCTACAGGATCCTGACAGGGACAAAAGATTTATTAAGTCACACAATAAAGTGATCAATAATAACGATCAGTAGATATAAGATATAGATCAGTGGAACAGTTTCCATGTGTCTCTGTTTTAAACCAAAGCTTCTGCAGAATTCACAGTTTATCACTAAATAAAATCTAATGACTGTCAGAGCTTCATCTGACCTGAACACACATTCTTTAATGGAGGATTCCTGCCAGTGATGAAGCTTTTACTCTCCTCTTCATCACTGAGCTCAGAACAACATGAGAGACTGTGACACGACTGGAGAGAAACCTGAACCTCTGATGTCTTTGATTAGAACAATTAGTCTCACTGTTAATTATTTCATCATTAGAATGAACATTTCAACAACTCCTCCTCTCCTCCTCCTCTCTTCCTCCTTCCTCTTCCTCTCCTCTTCCTCTCCTCTTCCTCTCCTCTACCTCTCCTCTTCCTCTCCTCTTCCTCTCCTCTTTTCTTGTCTCCTCCTCCTCCCTCCTCCTCTTCCTCTCCTCTTCCTCTCCTCTTCCTCTCCTCCTCTTCTCAGACCTCTTCCTCTCCTCTTCCTCTCTCCTCTTCCTCTCCTCTTTTCTTTGTCTCCTCCTCCTCTCCTCCTCCTCCTCTCCTCTCCTCCTCTTCCTCTTCTTCTCCTCCTCTTCCTCTCCTCTTCCTCTCCTCTTTTCTTTGTCTCCTCCTCCTCCTCCTCCTCTTCCTCTCCTCTTCCTCTCCTCTTCCTCTCCTCTTTTCTTTGTCTCCTCCTCCTCTCTCCCCTCCTCTTCCTCTCCTCCTCTTTTCTTTGTCTCCTCCTCCTCTCTCCTCCTCTTCCTCTCCTCTTCCTCTTCTCTTCCTCTCCTCTTCCTCTCCTCTTCCTCTCCTCTTTTCTTTGTCTCCTCCTCCTCTCCTCCTCCTCCTCTCCTCCTCTTCCTCTCCTCTTCTTCCTTTCTCTCCTCTTCCTCTCCTCCTCTTCCTCTCCTCTTCCTCTCCTATTTTCTCTCCCTCCTCCTCCTCTCCTCCTCTTCCTCTCCTCCTCTTCCTCTCCTCTTCTTCCTCTCTCTTCCTCTCCTCTTTTCTTTCTCTCCTCTTCTCTCCTCTTCCTCTCCTCTTCCTCTCCTCTTTTCTTTGTCTCCTCTTCCTCTCCTCTTCCTCTCCTCCTCCTCCTCTCCTCCTCTTCCTCTCCTCTTTTCTTTGTCTCCTCCTCTCCTCCTCTTCCTCTCCTCTTCCTCTCCTCTTTTTTTGTCTCCTCCTCTTCCTCTCCTCTTCCTCTCCTCTTCCTCTCCTCTTTTCTTTGTCTCCTCCTCTTCCTCTCCTCTTCTTCCTCTCCTCTTCCTCTCCTCTTCCTCTCCTCTTCCTCTCCTCTTTTCTTTGTCTCCTCCTCCTCTCCTCTCTTCCTCTCCTCTTCCTCTCCTCTTCCTCTCCTCTTTTCTTTGTCTCCTCTTCCTCTCCTCTTCCTCTCCTCTTCTTCCTCTCCTCTTCCTCTCCTCTTTTCTTTCTCTCCTCTTCCTCTCCTCTTCTTCCTCTCCTCTTCCTCTCCTCTTCCTCTCCTCTTTTCTTTGTCTCCTCTTCCTCTCCTCTCCTCTTCTTCCTCTCCTCTCTTCTCTCCTCCTCTCCTCTCTTCCTCTCCTCTCCTCCTCTCCTCCTCTCCTCTTCCTCTCCTCTTTTCTTTGTCTCCTCTTCCTCTCCTCTTCCTCTCTCTCCTCCTCCTCCTCCTCCTCTTCCTCTCCTCTTTTCTTTGTCTCCTCCTCCTCTCCTCCTCTTCCTCTCCTCTTCCTCTCCTCTTTTTTTGTCTCCTCCTCTTCCTCTCCTCTTCCTCTCCTCTTCCTCTCCTCTTTTCTTTGTCTCCTCCTCTTCCTCTCCTCTCTCTTCCTCTCCTCTTCCTCTCCTCTTCCTCTCCTCTTCCTCTCCTCTTTTCTTTGTCTCCTCCTCCTCTCTCCTCTTCCTCTCTCTTCTCTCCTCTTCCTCTCCTCTTCCTCTCCTCTTTTCTTTGTCTCCTCCTCTTCCTCTCCTCTTCCTCTCCTCTTCTTCCTCTCCTCTTCCTCTCCTCTCCTCTTTTCTTTCTCTCCTCTTCCTCTCCTCTTCTCTCCTCTCCTCTTCCTCTCCTCTTCCTCTCCTCTTCTTCTCCTCTTTTCTTTGTCTCCTCTTCCTCTCCTCTCTCCTCTCCTCTCCTCTCTTCCTCTCCTCTTCCTCTCCTCTTTTCTTTGTCTCCTCTCCTCTCCTCCTCCTCCTCTCCTCCTCTTCCTTCTTCCTCTTCCTCTCCTCTTCCTCTCCTCTTTTCTTTGTCTCCTCCTCCTCTCCTCCTCTTCCTCTCCTCTTCCTCTCCTCTTTTCTTTGTCTCCTCCTCCTCTCCTCCTCTTCTTCCTCTCCTCTTCCTCTCCTCTTTTTTTGTCTCCTCCTCCTCTCCTCCTCCTCCTCCTCCTCTTCCTCTTCCTCTCTCTTTTCTTTGTCTCCTCCTCCTCCTCTCTCCTCTCCTCCTCCTCTTCTTCTCCTCTTTTCTTTGTCTCCTCCTCCTCTCCTCCTCTCCTCTTCCTCTCCTCCTCTCCTCCTCTCCTCCTCCTCTCTCCTCCTCTTCCTCTCCTCTTCCTCTCCTCTTTTCTTTGTCTCCTCCTCCTCTCCTCCTCTTCCTCTCCTCTTCCTCTCCTCTCCTCTTCCTCTCCTCTTTTCTTTGTCTCCTCCTCCTCCTCCTCCTCCTCTCCTCCTCCTCTTCCTCTCCTCTCCTCTCTTCCTCTCTCTTCCTCTCCTCTTCCTCTCTCTTCCTCTCCTCTTTTCTTTGTCTCCTCTCCTCTCCTCCTCTTCCTCTCCTCTTCCTCTCCTCTTCCTCTCCTCTTTTCTTTGTCTCCTCTTCCTCTCCTCTTCCTCTCCTCTTTTTTTGTCTCCTCCTCTTCCTCTCCTCTTCTCTCCTCTTTTCTTTGTCTCCTCTTCCTCTCCTCCTCTTCCTCTCCTCTTTTCTTTCTCTCCTCTTCCTCTCTCCTCTTCCTCTCCTCTTCCTCTCCTATTTTCTCTCCCTCCTCTTCCTCTCCTCCTCTTCCTCTCCTCCTCTCCTCCTCTAACTCTCTTCTTCCTCTCCTCTTTTCTGTCCCTCCTCTTCCTCTCCTCTCCTCTTCCTCTCCTCCTCTTCCTCTCCTCCTCTTCCTCTCCTCTCCTCTTCGTCTCCTCCTCTTCCTCTCCTCTCCTCTTCCTCTCCTCCTCTTCCTCTCCTCTCCTCTGCAGCAGAAACAGTCTGACATGAACATGAACACGTTCAGAACAGTTTGTTCATCATCAGACTGAAGAGTGAAAATTATACATGATAATGATATACAAGATAATTAATTCACTTATTTACAATATATCTTTAGTCTGACTTTAACAGAAATTATATTTAGACATGGAAATAATATTTTTTATTCCAGTCATGTGATCGTATTGTTACATTTCACCTGGTTGAATGTCACTGTTGGACGTTGCTATAACTGAACTTACCGGCAATTATCAGCGTTTTATTCTCATATTAAGAAATTCATTCATGGTTCATTCATGAACGCGCTCGTACCTGGACAGGTAAACCCAGGGTAAACAGATAAACGTGCTGCTGGTTCATGTTTCACAGGTGAAACATCTGAACATGTTTGACGTGTGTGTTTTCTGTCAGTGGGCTCAGACGTGTCGACACTCTGATGTAAAGGATTGAAGTCGTTAGCTGATCATTTCTGCTGCAGCTAATTTTGTTCTGATTCAGAGAAAGAAGAAGTGAACTCAACAGGAAGTTGAACTTGTGCATCAGGAAACATGTTTGTGGGTGTGTGCAAGTGTGTGGTTTTAACACTGTCACATTGTGTCTGTTAACAGGAAGTGAACCACGCTTCCTGGAAGAACAACAAACATAAATTTAAACATCATGAAACCCGTGGTGAGGGAAAATAAGTCCATAATAACTATGAAACTACTCTTCTTCATCACTTAGCTCAGGATAACATGAGAAATAATGATCCACACACTGTTCTACACTGATCAATAACTAAACTGATCAATATTCATGATTACAAATTAATATTTGACTCATCAGAAATCAACCACTTCTCTTTTCTTTCTCTCTTGTTTTCATCACATTCAGTTTCAGACAAAAGTAGAAACTTATTTTCTTTTATCTTCATTCGAATTATTACTACTTTTTCTACTTTGTTTACATTTCACTTGATGACATCACTGTACCTGAGTTCACCCGCAGGTGTCAGTGTTTCTGGACAGGTAAACCAGGTGAGAACCAGCGTCAGAGCAGATGATCAGGTTGAGATAAACCAGATCACAGGAAGTTATCCTGGATATGTTGAACCAGTTTCGTAGTCCAGAACTCAGGTCTGATCCAATCAGCTCCTCCAGAGTCCACATCACAGCAGATCCTCAGCAGGACTGTGAGACCTACACGTCAGTCCCTCTTCATCACTCATCATCCTCACTCAGTCTGAACAACAACAGTTTATTTGAGAGGAAGACCAGAGCAGGTGGTTGAAAGCTTCAGAAACAACATGTAAGTGAACAACAGTCTCTGACCTGATTCCTGTCCTGCCCTCTTACTGGTTCTGCTGTCTCCCTGCTCTCATCCGGACACTCTGATTGGCTGGATCCCGGTGTGTAAACAAGCAGAGAGCCACGCCTTCTCATTAAATATTCATTGGCCTGTCAGACACAATTTAGGGATTAATCAATCATTAACGAGGAGCCTGCAGTCTATGAGCTGAATTAAATATGAAGTCTGGCGGCGCCCGTCCTCTGACCTCACAGTGATGTCACAGCTCGAGGGAACTTCTTCACATTCATTTTGACTCGAGGATGAATTGATCAGAAATTGGTGGTCAAAGGTCACAGGGTTTTGACCATAACTCAAGAACTCATCTAATTATGACACAACTCAAGATAACATAATGAAGTGAGGTCAAAGGTCATCTTCACTGTGACATCATGTTTTGCAGAAACACTTCAGGAAGGAGAGACTGTGAGTGTTTCCTGTAACTTGATTGGTTGATGGAGGGAACGAGCGTCTCGTTTGGTGTAAAACTGAAACTGTAGATAAAGATAAAAACAATGAAGCTGTCGGTTCACCTGTCCAGGTGTTTGTACTCACTCTCACACTCTCTCTCACTCACTCTCTCACTCTCTCACTCTCTCACACACACACACACACACACACACACACACACACACACACACACACACACACACACACACACAGATTCAGATTCTTTTATTGTTTGTTTGGCTGCTAACAGGTTTTAGTTACAAAGATTCTTTAACTGGTGATTCTGGAAGAAACAGAGCAGTAGTGTTCAGGTGTGTCCCCCTCACCTGACCCTACCTGAGCTCTGATGTCAGAGGGCGGGGTCGGGGGGGTGGGGGGTGGGGGGTGTTGCAACAGGAAAGATCATCACTGACACAAAATCAAAGATTATTTTTCTCTACAACAACAATGAAGATGATGTGCAACTTTAACAAAACTTCAAAATTAATTCATACAGTGTTTTTCCATCAGAGTGAAACCTCCCGTCTGACAGGAAGTTAGCCAGTTATCTCAGCGGCTAACAGTCCACTAAAGCTCAACAGGAAGTTCTTTAATGAAGAAGAAGAGCAGGTGATTGGTCTCAGAGAGCCAATTAGAATAAAGGTCAAAGGTCAAACACACAGCAGCCATCAGCAGGGTTAAAACCAGGGGGCGCGGCTTCCCAGCAAGTAAAATCCAACAACATAAAAGCAGCAGGAAGCTCAGTCCGCCACAATAAAATCATCAAAGTAAAATCTAAACTCTCAGTCCGCAGCCTGATTGGCTCATTCAGCCCCTCAGGTGCTCAGGGGGCGGGGCCTCAGGGCTCGGAGTCCAGGCCGTCCAGGGTGAGCTGGCTGCGGTGGGGGGAGTTGGGGCTGGGGGGGCTGCTGGGGTTGGAGCTGTTGGAGGGGGTTGAGTGTTTGGTGGAGTCCGAGTCCGGCTGGGTGAGAGACATTAACAACACATGGAGAGAGAGAGAGAGGTGGGGGGGTTCAGTTCATTCAGACCAGCCTCCGTCAAAGTGTTTGAAATTGAGTGTTTCTCCAATTGTTTGAGTGTGTGCGGTGTGCTGTGGTGTGGTGTGTGCGCGGTGTGGTGTGTGCGCGGTGTGGTGTGTGCGCGGTGTGGTGTGGTGTGTTGTGTTGTGGTGTGGTGTGTGCGCGGTGTGGTGTGTGTGCGGTGTGCTGTGGTGTGGTGTGTGCGCGGTGTGGTGTGTGCGCGGTGTGGTGTGGTGTGTTGTGTTGTGGTGTGGTGTGTGCGCGGTGTGGTGTGGTGTGTTGTGTTGTGGTGTGGTGTGTGCGCGGTGTGGTGTGGTGTGGTGTGGTGTGTTGTGGTGTGGGGTGTTGTGGTGTGGTGTGGGGTGTTGTGGTGTGGTGTGGTGTGGTGTGTGCGCGGTGTTGTGGTGTTTTGTGGTGTGGTGTGTGTGTGTGGTGTGGTGTGGTGGTGTGGTGTGGTGTGGGGTGTTGTGGTGTGTTGTGGTGTGGTGTGTGCGCGGTGTGGTGTGGTGTGGTGTGTTGTGGTGTGGTGTGGTGTGGGGTGTTGTGGTGTGTGCGCGGTGTGGGGTGTGCGCTGTGTGTGCGCGGTGTGGTGTGTGCGCGGTGTGTGCGCTGTGTGTGCGCGGTGTGGTGTGTGCGCGGTGTGTGCGCTGTGTGTGCGCGGTGTGGTGTGTGCGCGGTGTGTGCGCTGTGTGTGCGCGGTGTGGTGTGTGCGCGGTGTGGTGTGGTGTGTTGTGTGTTTGCGCGGTGTGGTGTGGTGTGTGCGCGGTGTGGTGTGTGCGCGGTGTGGTGTGGTGTGTTGTGTGTTTGCGCGGTGTGGTGTGGTGTGTGCGCGGTGTGGTGTGGTGTGGTGTGTGCGCGGTGTGGTGTGGTGTGTTGTGTGTTTGCGCGGTGTGGTGTGGTGTGTTGTGTGTTTGCGCGGTGTGGTGTGGTGTGTGCGCGGTGTGGTGTGGTGTGTGCGCGGTGTGGTGTGGTGTGGTGTGTGCGCGGTGTGGTGTGGTGTGTGCGCGGTGTGGTGTGTGCGCGGTGTGGTGTGGTGTGGTGTGTTGTGTGTGTGTGCGGTGTGGTGTGTGTGCGGTGTGGTGTGCTGTGGTGTGTGTGGTGTGTGATGCGGTGTGTGATGCGGTGTGTGCGGTGCGGTGTGTGTGCGGTGCGGTGTGCTGTGTGTGCGGTGTGGTGTGTGTTGCTACCTCTCGGTCCAGTTCCTGGTCTGGTTCAGAGACGCCACGAGAGGACGCTGCTCCCCCAAAATCTGAACCAACAGAAACACAGATTACAGATGACATCATTGAGGACAGGATGAACAATTTTCACCTTCATTTCTGTATGTTCTGTAAGTTCTAAAAGTTCCGTATGTTCTGTGGGATCTGTAGGTTCTAAAGGTTCCGTATGTTCTGTGGGTTCTGTAGGTTCTAAAGGTTCCGTATGTTCTGTGGATTCTGTAGGTTCTAAAGCTTCCGTATGTTCTGTGGGATCTGTAGGTTCTAAAGGTTCCGTATGTTCTGTGGGTTCTGTAGGTTCTAAAGGTTCCGTATGTTCTGTGGATTCTGTAGGTACTAAAAGTTCTGTATGTTCTGTGGGTTCTGTAAGTTCTAAAGGTTCCGTATGTTCTGTGGATTCTGTAGGTTCTAAAGGTTCCGTATGTTCTGTGGGATCTGTAGGTTCTAAAGGTTCCGTATGTTCTGTGGGTTCTGTAGGTTCTAAAGGTTCCGTATGTTCTGTGGATTCTGTAGGTTCTAAAGGTTCCGTATGTTCTGTGGGATCTGTAGGTTCTAAAGGTTCCGTATGTTCTGTGGGTTCTGTAGGTTCTAAAAGTTCTGAAGGTTCTAAATGTTCTGAAGGTGTGATTCTTCCAGAGCTGATGAGAGCAGTGTAACAACACTACAACTGTTCTAGTCTGACATCAAGAGAAGAGAAGAAAGAGGAGGAGGAGGAGAAGTGAACAATAAGCAGCATGACCACCATGACTCTCAGACTCAGGGTCCAGATCAGACAGATCTCAGATCAGTTCAGACTGATGATCAACATGTTCCTGTGACTGTCTGTTGCAGCTATGCTCCAGGTGTGTGTTTACCTGTGTGTCTGGGTGTGTGTTTACCTGAAGCTGTACGAGTGATGTGCGTCTTGCTTCTCTGGTGGCGGGAGATACTGGACAGGGGGCGGGGCTTATCTTTGACAGAGTCATCCTGAGAGGAAGGCATCACACTCTGCACACGAACACACGAACACACACACACACACACACACACACACACACACACACACACAGTGAACACACTCTCAGGATTCACAGGCTGACACCTCAGAGGACCCCCCCACCACCACCACCACCACCACCGTGGTCGTATGAAGCCCCTCCCACTCAGAAACACAGAACAGTTTCTGTTGCTAAGACTCATGGGATATGTAGTTACTGAGTACTGCAGAGGGAGCAGGACTTCACAGAACCCAGGTTGAATAAGAACAAAGGCAATCCTGTCCTTTTAGCCCCGCCCTCACCTGACGCTGCGTTCATGTCACAGGTCACACACCTGAACACTGCTCTTTCATTTATATGATGATGATGATGATGTAAGACTTGTCTGCTTCACACTGTTACCCTGACGACCACCTGTCTCACTGCTGTATTCAGGGCTGTTGTACATTCAGGTGTTCCATTACATCATCATTCTAACGGTCATGTGACCAACAGATCAGACACCTGACCTGAACGCAGCGTCACCTGGTGAAGGTTTACAAAGAGGAGGGACCACTGCAGACCAGAGGAGAACATGGGGGAGGAGGGTGAGAAGGGTGAGGGAGATAGAGAGAAGCTGGCCTACCCTTCCCAGAGAGGAGGTGGAGGGAGAGGAGGAGGAGGAGGAAGGCTGCAGGAGGCTCTGCTGGGAGGAGGAGGAAGAGGACGCGTCTTTCTGCAAGAAGGCGCCGGCCGACGCCGACGTCATGTGATAGACGTGCTCAAAGTTGGAGGGGGGAGAGATGAGGGTGTGACGGGAGGAGGAGGAGGGGGAGGGAGACGGGGAGGGGGAAAGGGAGGCAACGTCACCAACCTTAATAAGGGAGGTGGACAAAGAGGAGGGGGTGAGGGAAGTGAGACAGGGGGAAGAGGAGGAGAGAAGAGAGGAGGAGTCAGTGTGATGAACAGAGCTGTCAGAGGGGGGAGGAGGTGAGGGCGGAGAACATGCCGGCATGAGGAGGAGGCAGCACAAAGAAGAGGAGTTACCAGAGGGAGGTCCATCAGGACCTGCATCCCGTCTCCTGGTCCCATGTGAGCCACGTGGTTAAAGTTGGTCGGGTTAGAGATCATCTTCGACCTGAGCTCCGGGTCCCTCAGCATCTCCCTGGAAACACACACAAGACAGACATGACAACACACGTGACGACACACACACTCACACACGCGCACACACGACAACACACACATACACACACATACACACACTCACTCACATGACAAAGTACATGACACTGACGTGACGACACACACACAAGACACACATGACAACATACGTGACCACACACACACACACACACACACACACACACACACACACACACACACACACAAGACACACATGACAACACACGTGACGACACACACACGACAAAGTACATGACAACACACGTGACGACACACACACACACAACAAAGTAAATGACAACACACGTGACGACACACATACACGACAAAGTACGTGACAACACACACCCACACGCGTGCGCGCACACACACACACACAAGACACACATGACAACGCACGTGACGGCGCACACACACACGCACGCACGCGCACGCACACAAGACACACATGACAACACACGTGACGACACACACACGTGCACATACACAAGACACACGTGACGTGACGACACACGCGACAAAATACATGACAACACACGTGACGACACACACTCACATGACAAAGTACATGACAACACACGTGACTACACACACACACACACACGACAATGCACGTGACGAGACACACACACAAGACACACATGACAACACACACACACACACACATGACAACACACGTGACGACACACACACACACAAGACACACATGACAACACACGTGACGACACACACACACACACACACACGTGACGACACACACACACACACTCACATGACAACACACGTGACGACACACACGCGCGCACACACACAAGACACACATGACAACACACGTGACGACACACACACACACACACACACACTCACGACAAAATACATGACAACACGTAACGACACACACACACTTACATGATAACACACACACACTCACATGACACACATGACGACACACACACACTCACATGACAAATGACAACACACACACACTCACATGACAAAATACGTGACACACACACAAGACACAAATGACAAGACGTGACGACACACACACACACACACTCACATGACAAAATACATGACAAGGCACGTGACACACACACAAGACACACATGACAACACACGTGACGACACACACACACACGTGACAAAATACATGACAACACACGTGACAACACACACACGACAACGCACGTGACGACACACACACACACACACACACGACACATGACAACGCACGTGACGACCTACACACACACACACACACACACACGACACATGACAACACACGTGACGAGACACACACACACACACACGACAACACGTGACACACACACACGACAACGCACGTGGTGACACACACACAACAAAATACATGACAACACGTGACAACACACACACGTGACAAAATACATGACAACACACGTGACGTGACAACATACACACACACACTCACGACAAAATACATGACAACACGTAACGACACACACACACACACGACACATGACAACGCACGTGACGACACACACACACACACACACGACACATGACAACGCACGTGACGACACACACACACACGACACATGACAACGCACGTGACGACCTACACACACACACACACGACAACGCACGTGGTGACACACACACAACAAAATACATGACAACACGTGACGACACACACACACACACTTACATGATAACACACACACACACACTCACATGACACACATGACGACACACACACACTCACATGACAAATGACAACACACACACACTCACATGACAAAATACGTGACACACACACAAGACACAAATGACAAGACGTGACGACACACACACACACACACACACACTCGCATGACAAAATACATGACAACGCACGTGACACACACACAAGACACACATGACAACACACGTGGCGACACACACACACGACAAAATACATAACTCGTGACGACACATACACACAATCACATGACAATACACGTGATGACACACACACACACGTGCACACACACAAGACACACATGACAACACACGTGACGACACACACGACAAAATACATGTCAACACGTGACGACACACTCACATGACAAAATACATGACAACGCACGTGACAAAACAAACACACACACACACACACACACACACACACACACACACGACAGCGCACGTGGTGACACACACACAACAAAATACATGACAACACGTGACGACACACACACACACACTTACATGATAACACACACACACACACTCACATGACACACATGACGACACACACACACTCACATGACAAATGACAACACACACACACTCACATGACAAAATACGTGACACACACACAAGACACAAATGACAAGACGTGACGACACACACACACACACACACACTCGCATGACAAAATACATGACAACGCACGTGACACACACACAAGACACACATGACAACACACGTGGCGACACACACACACACACACGACAAAATACATAACTCGTGACGACACATACACACAATCACATGACAACACACGTGACGACACACACGACAAAATACATGTCAACACGTGACGACACACTCACATGACAAAATACATGACAACGCACGTGACAAAACAAACACACACACACACACACACACACACACACACACACACACACACACAAAACTTTTTGCTGAGTCATTGATGTTTTATTTCGCTGAGTCACCTCCTCTGCTGAAGTCGCTCCTCCTCAGGAACCTTGAAGAGAAACTTTCTCTTGCTGCGAGTTCGAACCATCAACTTCCTGCTGTGGTCCGACGTCTCCGGGATGGTGAGGTCACCCTCTGAAGACAGACAGGTAGAGACGGACAGAGAGACATTAGTTTGTGGGTCCAGGTTCAAGTGTGTGGACGTTCAAGTTCAGGTGTGTGGTCATTACCTGATGAGGTGTTGCTGAAGTAAATCAGACGAGGAGGTTCTGAACTCAGCAGGTTTAACGTCCCTTCAACATTCAGAGGTCTGATCTGAGGACAGAGACAGAACAAGGTCCTCAGTTAGTCCTCAATGTAACTGGCTGATTACAGGCTGTGCTGTGCTGTGATTGGTTACCTTGCGTAGGGAGATGGTCTGAACCCACTCTGTGGTGTGAATATCAAAGACATCAACTCCGTATTCACTGTAGACCGTCAGGTGGGACGAGTTAGAACCTGGAAAGACAAGGACAGGTTTCACACCTGTCTACCCTTTTACATATACTGTACACCTGCTGGTTACCTGTCTGAACTCACCTGACTACCAGCTTCACCTGTCTGAACTCAGCTCACTACCAGCATCATCTCACCCTCACCTGACCACCAGCTTCACCTGTCTGAACTCACCTCACTACCAGCATCATCTCGCCCTCACCTGACCACCAGCTTCACCTGTCTGAACTCACCTGACCACCAGATTCACCTGTCTGTTCTCACCTGATTACCAGCTTCACCTGTCTGAACTCACCTGACCACCAGCTTCACCTGTCTGAACTCACCTGACTACCAGCATCATCTCGCCCTCACCTGACCACCAGCTTCACCTGTCAGAACTCACCTAACCACCAGCTTCACCTCTTTGAACTCACCTGACCACCAGCTTCACCTGTCTAAACTCACCTGACCACCAGCTTCACCTCTTTGAACTCACCTGACCACCAGCTTCACCTGTCTGAGCTCACCTGACCACCAGCTTCACCTGTCTGAACTCACCTGACTACCAGCATCATCTCGCCCTCACCTGACCACCAGCTTCACCTGTCTGAACTCACCTGACCACCAGCTTCACCTGTCTGAACTCACCTGACCACCAGCTTCACCTGTCAGAACTCACCTGACTACCAGCATCATCTCGCCCTCACCTGACCACCAGCTTCACCTGTCTGAACTCACCTGACCACCAGATTCACCTGTCTGTTCTCACCTGACTACCAGCTTCACCTGTCTGAACTCACCTGACCACCAGCTTCACCTGTCTGAACTCACCTCACTACCAGCATCATCTCGCCCTCACCTGACCACCAGCTTCACCTGTCTGAACTCACCTAACCACCAGCTTCACCTCTTTGAACTCACCTGACCACCAGCTTCACCTGTCTAAACTCACCTGACCACCAGCTTCACCTCTTTGAACTCACCTGACCACCAGCTTCACCTGTCTGAGCTCACCTGACCACCAGCTTCACCTGTCTGAACTCACCTGACTACCAGCATCATCTCGCCCTCACCTGACCACCAGCTTCACCTGTCTGAACTCACCTGACTACCAGCATCATCTCGCCCTCACCTGACCACCAGCTTCACCTGTCTGAACTCACCTGACCACCAGATTCACCTGTCTGTTCTCACCTGACTACCAGCTTCACCTGTCTGAACTCACCTGACCACCAGCTTTACCTGTCTGAACTCACCTCACTACCAGCTTCACCTGTCTGAACTCACCTCACTACCAGCATCATCTCGCCCTCACCTGACCACCAGCTTCACCTGTCCTCACCTGACCACCAGCTTCACCTGTCCTCACCTGACCACCAGCTTCACCTGTCTGAACTCACCTGACCACGAGCTTCACCTGTTTAAACTCACCTGACCACCAGCTTCACCTGTCTGAACCCATCTGACCACCAGCTTCACCTGTCTGAACTCACCTGACTACCAGCTTCATCTGTCTGAACTCACCTCACTACAAGCTTCACCTGTCTGAACTCACCTTACTACCAGCATCATCTCGCCCTCACCTGACCACCAGCTTCACCTGTCTGAACTCACCTGACCATCAGCTTCACCTGTCTGAACTCACCTGACCACCAGCTTCACCTGTCTGAACTCACCTGACCACCAGCTTCACCTGTCTGACCTGTGGTACATGTACTTCCTCCTCCATGATGACATCAGTACCAATAGGAGTAACATACTACATGCGAGCGGGGTGGCGGGCCACATCAGCTCCTGGGTCCGAGACCGGCGGCCCTGTCCGTCCACGTAGATGCCAAGTGAGCTGAAGCAGAGCAGCAGCTCACTGGATCCGACCTCCAGGGCGTGCAGGGCGTCCAACGGCTGCTGGGACAGGAAGGCCAACGACGGGTCAGCGGGGCTCACCAGGCTAATGGGGGACGACTCGCCCTGCAGGGCCAGAAGAGCGAAGCCTGACGGATACCCGACGCACAGCCGCTCTCTCACCATCCCCAACCACTGCACCACACCTGGAGCCTGGACCTCCCACAAACGCTTATGGTGAGGCCTCACTGTAATGATCTCGTAGCACTGAACCTGGAAGAACGTAAACAGAACTGGACCATTAGGACAAGAACAGAATTAGAACCATAGAAACAGAAGCAGAACCGTAGAACCACAGCTGTGGTTTCCAGGAGACTGACCTGGCGTTTGACAGCAGCCAGCAGACAGGCAGGGCCTCCCGGTCGGAGCACCCCTGTGGTTAGAGCCTGGCAGCCTTTGGTATCCGTCAGCTTAAAGTCAAAGGCAGGCTCCGCTCCGTCCAGAACCCCCCAGGGGTGAAGGTGAACCTGACGATTCCGACCGCAGAGCAGAGCGATGATTTTATCCTTTGGAATCAAATCGATTTGATAGATCTTCTTACTGTCGACTGCTCGCACAATCACTGGAAACAGAGACAGATTACTTGTCTACCACATAGAGACAATTGGACATGATGTTTCTGAGAAAAGACACTGGACTCTAGGTAAAAAAACACTTTAACACCAGTTCTGTACCAGTTTTGTATCTGCTGTGTCGCCTAAAGTTTAAACACAACTTTTGATCTGAACATTAAATTGTCTGTCTCACCGTCTCTGGTGACCTCAACCACAAACAGTCCATCTTCTGTTCCCAGGGCGATCCTCTCTCGATCTGCCAACAGAGACAATGTGTTCTGTGTGTTATCTTCATAATCAAAGAGGATCCATCCGACAAACTGGCAACTGAAAAACAACCTGAACTGCCTGTTATCAAAAAGTCTGCAAGACCAAACTAATCACATCAAGCGAGACATTTATGAGACATTTGTTATCTTGGGCGTCATTACAGCCGATAAAGTTAAGACTCTTTAGCAGCGTTTGGGTTCCCAAAAAGCAGCTTTCACAAGACCATTTTCTGACATAGACACTGAGACAGAGACAATTATACAAGTTCTAAACAAGCTAATAGCAAATAAGCTGAAAGCTCATTCAGGCTTGTTGTCTAGCTGCTAACACCGGACAAAGACAATTGTATCAGTTTGTCTTGAAGAAACATCACAGGGTGAATTACTGATATGAAATAACACTGAAGAACACTGCAAGAAACTTCCAGTTTTTCTCTCTGGCACGTGATGAAACAGACATAACAAACTCTGCGCGCCTGGCCATTTTTGTGTGGGATCATTGCCAAGTTTGACACCCCCCCCCCCGAGATGTAACCGTCCATTACCCTACCTTTAAGTTAAGATAAATTTTATATATTTATTTAATTGAATATTTATTTTATTGCACACACATATCATTTTACTAATCTGGTTGTAAATGAGCGTCACTGACCGAGCACTGCGGCTGACAGCGTAGTCTTGATGACAGGGAGTGAAGCGTCGTAGGCCTCATGCAGAACGTGGACCTGCCGGCTCTTCAGCAGGTTCTTGGTCAGAATGCTCTGCAGACCCTCCAGGATCCGGACCCACTTCCTCTTCTCCACCTCGCTCTCCGCCAGGACCAGCAGAGATACCGAGGAGAGCTGTGAGATCAGCTGCGATGACGTCACCTAATTTTGACAACAACAACAAATCAGGACAACCACAAGTCAGAGTTCAGACAGAGAGGGTTCGGAGGGGAAGAGGTGTCCTACCCTGAAAATGCAAGGGATGTCTTTCCTGGTGGCGTGGATCACATCTGACGCCAAAACAGAGCTGACAGAAAACTCCTCGTCTCTGAGACAGAAAACACAAGAAAATCATTCTCATATCAGCATAAAACATCTATTAAAACCACATGAGATGAATTGGAATCAAATTCCACCGTTCTTTTATGTGAGAAAAGCTTCTTCGACAGCTACTCATTGTTTAACAACTACCAGAACCTTCTCAAAGAACCCTGAGTTTTCCCAAAAGACCAGAGACTGCCTCAGACTTCCCAACATGAGGTGAGTGGACAGACAGATGGACAGGTTACCTGAGGTCGAGGACCAGACTGGCCACCACCCCTGGCTGGGTGGACTTCCCCTCTGGGACGTCGTAGAGAAACAGTTTACAGTCAGATACCACGGCGAACGCTCGCTGCCAGCCCTTCTTCACCCCGCTGGGCTTTGGAATCTGCCAGAGCAAGCAGCATGTGAGTCTGGTACTGTGGAACACAGTGGAACACTGTGGAACCTCTGAGGAGCTACTGAGGAACCACTGTGGAACTACTGAGGAACCACTGAGGAACCACTTTGGAACTTCTGAGGAACCACTGAGGAACCACTGAGGAACCACTTTGGAAGTACTGAGGAACCACTGTGGAACCACTGCGGAACCACTGAGGAACTACTGAGGAACCACTGAGGAACCACTGAGGGACCACTGTGGAACCACTGATGAACCACTGAGGAACCACTGAGGAACCACTGATGAACCACTTTGGAACTACTGAGGAACCACTTTGGAACTACTGAGCAACCACTTTGGAACCACTGTGGAACCACTGAGGAACCACTTTAGAACCTCTGAGGAGCTAATGAGGAACCACTGTGGAACTACTGAGGAACCACTGAGGAACCATTTTGGAACTACTGAGGAACCACTGAGGAACCACTGTGAAACTACTGAGGAACCACTGAGGAACCACTGAGGAACCACTTTGGAAGTACTGAGGAACTACTACGGAACTACTGAGGAACCACTGTGGAACCACTGCGGAACTACTGAGGAACCACTGAGGAACCACTGTGGAACCACTTTTGAACTACTGAGGAACCACTTTGGAACCACTTTGGAACTACTGAGCAACCACTTTGGAACCACTGTGGAACCACTGAGGAACCACTTTAGAACCTCTGAGGAGCTAATGAGGAACCACTGTGGAACCACTTTGGAACTACTGAGGAACTACTGAGGAACCACTGTGGAACCACTGAGGAACCACTGTGGAACCACTGAGGAACCACTGAGAAACCACTGAGGAACCTCTGAGGAACCACTGTGGAACTACAGAGGAACCATTGAGGAACCACTGAGGAACCACTGTGGAACTACTGAGGAACCACTGTGGAACCACTGAGGAACCACTTTGGAACCACTTTGGAACCACTTTGGAACCACTGTGGAACCACTGAGGAACCACTGAGGAACCACTGTGGAACCTCTGAGGAGCTACTGAGGAACCACTTTGGAACTACTGAGGAACCACTTTGGAACTACTGAGGAACCACTGAGGAACCACTGTGAAACTACTGAGGAACCACTGAGGAACCACTGTGGAACCACTGAGGAACCACTGAGGAACCACTTTGGAACTACTGAGGAACTACTGAGGAACCACTGAGGAACCACTGATGAACCACTTTGGAACTACTGAGGAACCACTTTGGAACTACTGAGCAACCACTTTGGAACCACTGTGGAACCACTGTGGAACCACTGAGGAACCTCTGAGGAGCTAATGAGGAACCACTGTGGAACCACTTTGGAACTACTGAGGAACTACTGAGGAACCACTGTGGAACCACTGAGGAACCACTGTGGAACCACTGAGAAACCACTGCGTAACCTCTGAGGAACCACTGTGGAACTACAGAGGAACCACTGAGGAACCACTTTGGAACTACTGAGGAACTACTGAGGAACCACTGTGGAGCCTCTGAGGAGCTACTGAGGAACCACTGTGGAACTACTGAGGAACCACTTTGGAACTACTGAGGAACCACTGTGGAACCACTTTGGAACCTCTGAGGAGCTACTGAGGAACCACTGAGGAACCACTGTGGAACCACAGAGGAACCACTGAGGAACCACTGAAGAACTATTGTAGCACCAGGAACCACTGTGGAACCACTTTGAAACTACTGAGTAACCTCTGAGGAACCACTGAGGAACCACTGTGGAACTACAGAGGAACCACTTTGGAACTACTGAGGAACCACTGAGGAACCACTGAGTAACCACTTTGGAACCTCTGAGGAGCTACTGAGGAACCACTTTGGAACTACTGAGGAACTACTGAGGAACCACTGTGGAACCTCTGAGGAGCTACTGAGGAACCACTGTGGAACTACTGAGGAACCACTTTGGAACTACTGAGGAACCACTGTGGAACCTCTGAGGAGCTACCTAGGAACCACTGTGGAACCAATGAGGAACCACTTTGGAACTACTGAGGAACTACTGAGGAACCACTGAGGAACCACTGAGGAACCACTGTGGAACCACTGAGGAACCACTTTGGAACTACGGAGGGACCTCTGAGGAACCACTGAGGAACTATTATAGCACCAGGAACCACTGAGGAGCTACTGAGGAACCACTTTGAAACTACTGAGGAACCACTCTGTCAGAACGTCCCCCTGGGGCTCTTACCCTGACGTAGCCCTTGTAGGCGGTGCCGATGCCTCTCTGGACGTCGATGCCCTGAGGCCTCTTAGCCTGTTCTGCTGGGATAGGACAGACCAGGGGGGCGTAGTCTTTACAGGAAACATGGCAGATGAAGGAACACACTGCAGAGAGACATGGAGAGACAGACTGAAGGGAACCATCTCTTTGGATGCGACACAGCACCTGGTTGCTGCTGCTGTGATTATCCTCACTGAGAAAATAAACACTTCAGTTAAACTTGAATCATGGGTGGACGGCAGCAAGTTGGAGGCGGTGGTACAGGCCGATGCAGTCGTGGTGTCCTGCTGCCGTCCAATCAAAGTACAGGCCGGTGACAGTGACCGCTCAGCGTTGTGTTGGTGTGTGTTCCTGTACCTTCACAGGCGTATCCCTGTCTGATGAGCCCGACCATCAGTGAGGTGCAGTGTGTGCACTGAGTGGGACTGGAGAAGGTCTTGATGCTCAGCTGATGAGCCTTGGGCTGAAAACACACATACATGAAACATATATGTCGATGAAAACATGGGAGACACATTCTGCAGTCCCCCAAAGGTAACATCACACCTGGGGAAACGGTCACATACCTTTGGTGTGGTCAGTGCTGCGCTCTGGTAGGTGGGGGAGGGGCTCGCTGGGACAAATGCTGCTTTAACTTCCTGTGGTCACAGACAGAGACTCAGTCAGATGAACAGTAATATACCATATTGACATAAACAGGCAACCTGTGTGAGACTGACCTCGTTGTCGGAGGTGGTGGAGGGGGAGGGGGAGGTGGTCTCTGATTTCTGTGGGGTGGAGTCTATGTCTGTGGTCTGCAGGTAAAAGAACAACAGGTGAGGAAACAACAAACATCTAGACGCCGTGTTTCAGTCCAGATCAGGACACTTTGATTCTCTGATCTGATCCAGTTTCCTGAGTCGTATTCATGTGTTCATCTGGAAACATCCAGCTGTGTGTTTAATGATCCATGAACACGCCATCAGAGAATAAATGATGACGATCACAAACAAATCCAAAAAGACAATGGACAAAATGAGCGATAACAACAATGATCAATACTGCAGCAGCAGATGTTACTGATGACTGAAAACTGTAGAGGAACACGTCACTGACACTGATGTCACAGGACGAGTTAAGCCTAGGGGTGGGCGATACGACGATATTAGATCGTGAAGGATTACAACGTGAAGACGATCTTTCAAACTGCAGAGATCGTGGGATCGTCTAGGGCACATTCTATAAATTGCAGTTCTATGCTGATGCATCGACGCACCAGACGTATTGACGTCGTCAACCTGACCGACCAATCATAGCGAATTACGGGCAGTGACGCGCTTTCCTACCCGCCTCCTTGTTTGTGTGTGTAGCGGTAGCACATGGAGAGCGATGGCTGAAAGCCAAACGGAGTTGGTCGCTAAAAAAAATTCCACCTCCATTATATGGAACTGGTTTGGATTTTCCGCAACTGATCAAGCGCGAGCAAATGTAATTTGCAAAGTTTGCACAGAAACCGTTCGCACGTCAGGTGGTAACACGACGAACCTGTTTAATCACCTGAAGAGGAAGCACCCCAAGCAGTATGCTGAGAGCCAAACAATGGGGGGCCCGGCGGTACCGCAGGCGTTCAAAACTGTTGCACTAAAAGAGATAACCACAGTCACTTTAGTTTGTATTTTTGCATTTCAATAAGCTATTTAGTGTTTTGATAAATAAATCCTGTTTAAATGACTGTCAGTAATGTCTTTGATTGATATTTTACTTTCTGTTACTACTTTTGCAAGAGTGCACTTTATTAGAATGTTGTTATTGTTGTTTACCTTAAACTTTACGTTGTTTGCACATGCAGGCAAAACTGCGACTATTTGTAATAAAATCTGTTAAGAAAGGTTCTTTGGTCTAAATTGTCTGTTTTTTTTTCCAATTTAAGATTGTGATAAAATCGAAATCGTGATTTTATTTTTAAAAAATCGTGATATGATATTTTTGCCATATCGCCCACCCCTAGTTGAGCCCAAACCATCTCACTGTGACGTTCACACTGGGTCATTAACAACAGACCACACTCAAAGAGTATAACCTTATTCAAATCAAATTAAAATATTCTATTTAGATGTCAGAAATTATATATGTTAATTATTTATCATCGATATATACAACTCTGAGGTGAGTGAGGAGGATTACTGTAGCAGTACTGATACAGTAGCACTGTAGTACTGCTGTAGTAGAACTGTAGTACTTGTACTGCAGTACTGCTGTAGAGCTGGCGGAGTGAAGAGTCGGTGACTGACAGGTTGAACTATCACATGCTCGATGCTAACGAGTCTACAGCCGCAGGGCGGTGAGTGAGGGGCGGGATCTCTCAATGTGGGTGAGGTTTTTGCGTGTAGTATATATAAATACGAGTAAACAGGTTGACAGTGAAGCAGGCCAGAATCCTGGGGTCATGAGGTCCTGTTATGGTTGCGTCATGTGTCACTACTCTATGTCACCTCGCCGAAGTCTAGAGTCTATGACCAACAGCCAACTATTAGCAACACGCTAACAGCTATGACTGACTAGCTGCTGCAGAGGATTGTGGGTTACCATGTGGTGAACTTACTTCCTCTAAGAGAGCAAGCAGTGAGGAGGCGGAGCCAACTGATACCTCGATGTCAGAGAGAAACAAACAACTTTTACACCTGAGACACCTGAGTGACATCATCATCATGTGACCCAGTGCTCAGTTTGTTTTGGGTTCATCACTGTGATTGGTCGAACTCTGAACACATCACACATTTAATAAAGGCTTCCACAAAACAAGGTCTGAGGTGAGACCAGTCTTGGTCCAGGTCCTGGTCTGGAGTCACAAACTGGTTTCTCCTCAGACTTTGTTTCATTTGAGGATCTTTAAAAAAAAAAAAAACAGGTCAGCACCAAACAACATGCACCATAACTCCCCCCCCCACCAAGTTCAGTACCCACGTCAGATATGGAGTTACGTCACTGATACATGTGCAACGTTTCATGAGCCCTATAGGGCTCAACATGGGGGCAAAGTGCAGTCTTTGTGCATCATCAATAATGTGTTTGTAAAATGAAAATTGACACCAAATCCAAAATGGCTGACTTCCCTAGCCCTATCCAGTGAAAAGACAAACATGTATTATGTCCATGATGAAAACTGACGTGATGATTCTCACGTGTATGCCATGGTCATAAGTTTTTGAGCATCCCGCCAGAAATACATTCATCACTATAACCATGATAATAATAAACACTCAGGTGACTCACTCTGAAGGTGAGGTCTGGAGCCAGTGGTGAGGTGTTGAAATATTCAAAGATGGAGTCCTGGAAGTCAGGGAGCTTCAGGCCTGCAGATAGAAAGATCAAATACATAACCACCGTTTTCTAGATTTTCTTATTGTCTTCAAAGATCATGAAAAGTCAAAACATAAAACCTGTGAAATCTGTTTTAAGATCATTGCTCTTCCTTTTTATAAATAATCTATGAATTGTTTTGAAACTGTCATCTCATATTTGAATATGTGGTAACTTTTGTTGAATAAAAATGAATCCTGCTGAGTCAGTCTGGTTTTTATTGTTGCTGTCTGTGGCTCTGAGCTCAGGTTTCTGCTGGAGAAGTCACACTTCACAGATACATACTGTACTGGAGGAGGAGACAGGGCATTTGTTGGGGACTATTTTCAGCGACAGATGAATCCACATTTGGTGCTGCAGTGAGTATCAGAGGGTGGGAGGTGTTACCAGGTAGTCTCACCTTTGTCAGAGCGTGAGCGACCCTCCTCCATCTCCTTCTTCAGATTCTCCATCTGCTCCCCCATCTCCCTACTCCTCTCCTCTGAGTCCTTCAGCTTACTGCAGACAGGTGAGACAGATGAGACAGGTGAGACAGGTGAGACAGGTGAGACAGGTGAGACAAGTAAAGGGAAACAGTATGTCTGTGTGTGACCTCTGACCTCTCCAGGTTGATGTTGGCAGCCTTGACTTTGCGCAGCTCCTCCTGAACCAGCTGCTTGGCCCTGATCTCAGCGTCCAGAGCCGACTGCAGCTCCAGACGAGCCGACATGTCCAACTTCTGACTGCGGCGCACCTTCCACAGGGGGTCCTGGAGGGGGGGGCACACCATCAAGCCCTGGTAAACTACCACTCTGTGTCAGAGCGCAGCCCGCCTCAGACTGCAGGTCACCATAACAACAACACTGATTATTAGCTGTCCACTTATAGACAGTAACAGATGGAGCAGCCAGCCAATCAGAGCAGCCCAAACACGGAGTCATGTGACCATGGTATCTGATCCTGTGTGATCTGATGAACGATGTTGCTGCCGGGTCGTGTTGTATCATGTTATGTTTCTCCCGATCCTGGAAAGCCTCCCTCAAGGTGAACCCAGAGACCTCCAGGACTGCCAGGTCCTGTAAACCCCGACTCTACCCTCGACCTGCTTCAAGTTCTCTTCACATCCCCTTTACGACAACACAAGACCACTTCACTCCTTCATCGCCCCTGAAACACTTCGGCCCTTGAATGCAATACTAGACCATTTGAATACTGCTAAGAAACAACTCAAACCCTCGCTTCAAGGAATACTGGGACACCTACACGGTCCCTGGATCACTCCACAGAAATTTGAAACTACCTCAAATTCCTTTCAAGACCCCTGGAACGCCTTCATTGACCCGGTCCACTTCATGGCCTTTGCATTCAATACAAACCTCGAAAGGAACAGGTTCAACGACACTGGAAGTCCTCCAGGACCTTGTATGGACTTTGAGTCACCTTGGTTTGCTCCCGCTTCTACCAGCTGAAGAAGAACCTACAAATAACAAACACCATCCCTGGACCTCTTCAGGGGACAAGTGCCCCCACTTCCCCGAGCAGCACTACCCTCACACAGGTAAATATGTTGGCGTAACATCGGCTCTACACTGACCACCAGGTAGATACCTGTCAGCCTTCAGGTGAAGCGTTTAGGGGACATCAGTTAATTGTATTGTGATGCTGCCACTGAACATGTCACTGCTGTAAGGACAGCAGTGACATGACGGTCGGACTGTGCAGAACTATGAAAACCGACACGTCAGCCCAGGCCTGAGATCAATCCGATCAATAAGCAGAATCGATAGTGGCACTGGTATCGATACAATCTTATCGATTCCCATCACGATTCTTCAAGGAACCTCCATTGAAGCTGGATCCCACCCTCCCCCTGCATCCATGGACCACCTGCGCTGAGGATGAGTGACAGACATGCGGGCCAGTAGCCATGCAAGCTTCTTAAACTAAGTTAGAGTGAATCCTGGTTGGCTGGAAGTGGTGACTGACGCACTCACCCTCCTGTCTCCACCAATAGGAGGCCAGGGCTTCCTAGGAGGTGTGGCCACTCCCGACTCAGGCTAAGGTAACAGGTTAAAAGAACAATCAGCACACAGGTAACACTGACACACACACACACACACACACACACACACAGGTAAACATACCCTACACTTCCTCCATCTCTTTCACAATAAAAGCCTAACCCATCATTATGGACAGTAATCAAATGATCAGGTTCAAACCAGGAAAATGAAAATGAGTCATGTGACCGTTTTCTTTCCCAACGTCACCTCTGGTAGTAACACTGGGTCCTGAACTGGTTCCATACTGGTTCTGTATGTGTGTGTGTGTGTGTTACCAGAGGTCTGGTTCCCAGGCTGGAGCTGCGCAGCGTCTCCAGCTCCTCCGTCATCTTGGTGGCCAGAGCCTGAAGGTAACCTCGAGCGTCCTTCTCATCGCTCACCCTGAACACAACAACAGACGATGAGCACAGAGCTCTCCCCTGTGGTTGACCACAGACGTGCTGGTTGGGGTGGTCCGACTCACCACTGGATGATCTCTGCGATCTGGGCCTCCCAGTGAGCCACGCTCTCCTTCTTAGACGATAGGTCCTGGAGGTCATCCTCCAGCTGACGGTTCTGGGCCGTCAGCTTGTCGACGAACGAGCACAGCTGACAGAGAGAGAGAGAACCGTTCCTACGTTAACCTGCAGCAGTGTCATGTACAGAGGTCGTGTAGTGTTACTACGGTAAGAGTAGCATTACTATAGTAACAGATGCAGTACTGCTTTGTCACCTTGTCGGTCTCTGCTGTCAGTTTACGGTTTTCCTCCGTCAGCAGGTTTTTCTCTCGTTCGTATTTCTCCTTCAGAGCTGCGACAACTTCATCCATCTCGGTCTGTCTGCAGGGGGACACACAGAAACCTGGTTCAGGACTCACCTGTCCCTCTAGTTTATCTGGTTCAGGACTCACCTGTCCCTCTAGTTTATCTGGTTCAGGACTCACCTGTCCCTCTTGGCCTTGTCCAGCTTGTCTCGGAGCTGCAGCAGCTCCTTGTTGGCGGCGAGCTGCGCTCCTTCGGACTCGTGCAGGTCTTTGCGGAGGTTCTTGATCTCGGAGGAGTGGGCAGAGTCTCTCCTCAGCAGCTCCTCCTCATAGAAAAGGACCTTCTTATCAAGCTCTGCCTTCAGACGGGACAGCTCCTGTTGAGACTCCGCCCCTCGCGCAGCTGCTCCCCTACCCTGCTGAGACTGGGACTAGAACCAGAACCAAAATGACCCCCTTGCATCTGTTGGGTGTGAGTTTCTTAGTCTATCTGTGTGAGGACTAAAAAGGGCAGTTTTTCTGTGTAACCTCTGACCTTTAGGCTCTCCAGCTCCGTCTCCAGTTGTTTGGAGTAAACCTCACTGTGCTCCCTCAGCTTCCTCTCCTTCGACGCCTCCGCCTTCGCATCATCCAGCTGAGCCTCAAGCTGAGACACACATAGACACAAGTCTTTTATTCTGAAGGTCTCCCCTCCTTCCTGCTCCTGTAAGACTCCAAAGACACAGGCAGTGACTGACAACATCATGTTAGGAAGAATCCAGCTGGTGATATGACCTCAGTGAATGTAGTGCCCCCAGTGGTGATATGGTAGAACTACACCTCTCAGTCTCCCTCTGGGGGAGCAGGACAGATTCAGCATGAGGACCTGAGCTCCTACTGTGTGCCGCCACTTATCTGACGGTGTTTGTCGCCATCCAGTGGTGAACAGGGAGAACTGCAGCACATAAATACTGGTTCCCACAAGTCCCACATGCCTCCTCTGCATCATGTGTTCCTCCTAGAACTGAACCAGCTCCCTCTGCTGGAGTTTTACACAGGTGACTCATGTCCTTTCTAGATTTCAACTTCCTGTCATGGTTTTCATCAGTTAATGGACGTTAGCAGAAACTAATGTCCCTTATTTAACTAATTGGTTGGTTGGATACTACTAGTTTTACAAGTACTCCTACTAGGACTCCCTCACCTCCTTGCGGTTCTTCTCTGTCTTGCGGATCTCCTGTCTCATGGCGTCCATCTTCTGCAGCAGCGCGTCCGTCTCCTCCTCCTTGTCTCGGAGCTGACGGGACAGACGCTGTTTGGAGGAGCGCAGCTCGGCCATCCTCTCCGACAGCTCGGAGAACTCCTGCAGGGCCAGCTTCCTCTGGGAGTGCGCCTCCTTCAGCTCCTTGGTCTGACTCCTCAGTCGCTCCAGAGAGTCGGACAGCTGCTGCTCAGAGAGGAGAGGAGGAGACGTCAGACTGGACCTGTCTCAGCGTCTTCACCTGTCTGTCCAGGTGTGTCTGTGTGCATCAGTCCTTACCTTGTGGACGTCGTCTTTCTCCTGTCTCAGGGTCTTCACCTGCTTCTCCAGGGTCTTCAGTTTGGAGGCGGAGCTCTCGTAGTCTTGTCTGAGTGTGACCGCCTCCTCCAGCTGGTGCTCCAGCCTATCAGAGTCTATCACACCAAAGGGGCGGGGCTTAGAAACCTGAATACTGCAACTGATACAAGTATTAGAAGCAACAGTACTACATATGTATTGTTACTGGTGTTACCACGGCGACCACAGAATGTGAACACATGTATACAGCTGGTACTGCAGTATCAGCTGACAGGTCGACCTCAGGTGACCTCTGACCTGCCAACTTCTTCTTTAGTCGTTCAATCTCCTCGTTCAGCTTCTTGATCTCTTTGTCCCGAGTCAGAGTTCCTCCTCGAGCTGGAGCCTGCAGGGCCTGAGTGGACTCTACAGGAGCACACAGAGGTCAGAGGTCAGAGGTCAGGGGTCAGGGGTCAGGGGTCAGGAGGAGGACCTTAGTAAACTCTGGTTCATACAGACATGTCTGTCTCACCCTGTAGTCTGCGGTTCAGCTCCTGTTTCTCCTGCTCCAGTCGACGGATCCTCCTTTCGAAGGCCTCCACCTCCTGCCCCCCTCCTTCTCCCCCCCCCACCTCCTCCTCCTGGCGGCCAAGGAAACCCGCTCGGCAGACGGAGCTGCAGTCGGAGAAGCAGCTGTCGGTGGTGTAGGTGAAGCCAACGAAGGGGAGGTGCTGACCAGTGAAACCAGTGTGAGACACTGGAAGACCAATGTCCTGCAGGGAAACAAGGTCCTGGGTCATTAAGGTCTCTGGAGCTGGACTAAGACTAGACGGGTTAGGGTCTTCCACCAGGACACAGGACCAGAAACAGTCCTCTAACTGGGGTGTATTGAGAACACTGGTATGATGTGAGTGGTTTACAGAAGGGTTTGTGTTTTTGTCTCCTCACCGGGTTCTTAAGGACGTCGTCGTCCACGTCAAAGTTGGAGGTGTCGGTGGGCGAGGACACGTCGGGGATGTATGGGGCCTCGGCGGACCGGATGTTGTCCCAGTCGATCCCGCTGAAGAACGGGTGGCTCTTGAAGTCGGAGATCCCGTTTAGACCAAGCCGACGTTCTCTGGAGCAAAGCAGGCGCTGGATCAGGTCTTTGGCATCCTCTGAGACATCGGTCACATGGGAGGGGAACTGGAAACGCTCCTGGAGACAAACAGGAGAAGTGAGGGAAAGTGGAGTAAAGAGGACGGAGGAAGGACGAGGGAGAGATGAGTTTAATGAGAGCAGGACGCCGGCGTCCGTCCACCGAGGGACAAGCTCAGATTTAGAAAAGGAAGTAGGACGAGAGTCTGGAGACAAACAGTAACCTGGAAACAGCTGCAGAGGAAGAGGACGACACAGACAGACCCTGTCCACGTACCTTGTCTACTGTGGGTCCACGTTCTGCCACAGCTGGAGGGCTCACCTACAGGACCATGAGGTTTTCAGATGAAACCGGATTAAGCCCACTCAGGGACAGAACGTGGTCTCACCTCGTGGTTCATGATCTTGCCGTAGGTCTCCACCAGAGACTCAGCATAGAATGGCGTCTCTCCGTACAGCATCTCATACATGCAGACCCCCAGAGACCACCAGTCACACTCCGGTCCGTAGCGGCCCATCCCGTCCTCCATCGCCTGCAGGATCTCTGGGGAGATGTAGTCCGGAGTACCCACAGCCACCGAGGACTGCACCTGCACGAGACCAGCACCACAGGACGAGTCCGTCAGTGTCCCTGGTGCGCTGGACCCACTGAACTGGACTCAAACTGATCCCAGTTAAAACACACTGAACCCAACAGATAAACCCCTAACCCCAGACCCTGGACATGGACTCGCTTCACACTCTGAACCTGCTTCACTTTACTGACACAGTGGACAGAGAGAGACTTTGTTACCGTGCCGTCCTCCATCATGCGGAGACAGGATCCGAAGTCTGCCAGGCGGATGTGACCATTGACATCCAGCAGGACGTTGTCTGGTTTGATGTCTCTGTAAAAGACACAATGTCTGCGATCAGGTCTTAAACTGGTCCAGGTGTGTTAGGTCACAGACAGACAGCTCCCTGGTGATCCCACTGAGCCCCTTTGTTTCCCATCATGCTTTGCTCTGACACGTTGCTCACGTTAGACATGTAATCAATTCAGAAATCTCTGGACCAGGTCTGAGGACCACCTCTCCACTAGCAGGGGGAGGGGCTGACACACAGGAATGGAACGCAGCCGAGTTCCTGATTCTGTACAGGAAGGAAGTAGGCGGGGCAGGATATAACTACATTTCCCAGAGGACACTGCTGCCAGGAAGAGACCGTTTCCTCTGACACACACACACACACACACACACACACACACACACACACACACACACACACACACACACACAGTACAGAGTAGGCCAAGTCCAGGAGTCAGCAGCTGGACCAGCAGAGGTCTCAGCTCAACACACCTGTACCTGACACTTCACCTGACAGTGAACTGACCTTTGACCTGTGAACTGTTAAAAATCTAATGCAGTTTCCTGTGGGGCTCTGTTCATGTTGACTGAGGTCTGGTCTCCACAGAGGCAGAGCTGCTGCTGCAGAGATCTGACTGTTCTGCTGGGATGACACTGGACATCTCAGAGATCACCAGTACGACCAGTACGACCAGTACGACCAGTACGACCAGTGTAACCAGTACCTGTGGATGTAGTGCTGCTGGTGGATGGAGTGGATGGCCAGCACCATCTCAGCGACGTAGAACTTGGACATGTCCTCTGGAAGACGATCCTCGAACTTACTGAGCAGAGTCAGCAGGTCCCCGCCCACGTAGTAATCCATCACCAGGTACTGCAGTACAATCCATCAAAATACATAATCAGTAAGCAGTACTAGCGACAATAACAGCAGTACTAGTAGTGCTAAGGACAGTTACAGTGCAGTACTAGTAGTACTAACCAGGTAGTTGTCATCTTGGAAGGCGTAGTGCAGAGTTGTGATCCACTGACTGTCTCCTTTCACCAGGACGTCACGCTCCTCACGGAAACACGCCGTCTGCACAGAGGACATGTTTAATACATGTTAAATACAACACGCTAACAGCGGTCACATTCTATATGTTAAATACACCACGCTAACAGCGGTCACATTCTACATGTTAAATACAACACGCTAACAGCGGTCACATTCTACATGTTAAATACAACACGCTAACAGCGGTCACATTCTACATGTTAAATACAACACGCTAACAGCGGTCACATTCTACATGTTAAATACAACACGCTAACAGCGGTCACATTCTATATGTTAAATACAACACGCTAACAGCGGTCACATTCTACATGTTAAATACAACACGCTAACAGCGGTCACATTCTATATGTTAAATACAACACGCTAACAGCGGTCACATTCTATATGTTAAATACAACACGCTAACAGCGGTCACATTCTACATGTTAAATCACCTCGGCTCTCTTTAACATCTCCCACTTGTTGAGGATCTTCATGGCATAAACTCTCTCTGTGTGCTTCATCTTCACCACAGCAACCTGAGAGAGAGGGGTGAGAGACAGAGAGAGGGAGAGGGGGAGAGAGACATTAACCCTGGACACAGAGATGGACAGACAGGGTGTCTTTGTCTCCATTTACTTCCCTCTGCCCTGAACCGGGCCAAAACCGGCTCAACTGAGGTTCAAACTAGGGGTGGGGGCCATGCTGCCAAAAGATCACATGATGATCCACAATCTAAACCCCGATCTGATTTTATTCTGAAAGTCCTGACTGGAAGTCGTGAATTGTGTCTTTCTGCTTCTCTCTGATGTTTGTCTGCTCACCGCTACTCTTTACCCATAATGCTGTCCTCTGTTTACAAACCGTGTCACAAATCTCACTTTGTTTTGTTGTTGTTGACGTGTTTTGTTACATGACTCTAAGAGGTATGTGAGTTTCCAGGCATCTGATTGGCCGACAGAAACCAACTCCTCAGCTGCTCTGTCACACTCTGGTGCTCCTCTGTTGTTTTTCTGTGTGGAGGTTTTGATATGAAATACCTGTCTGATCCACCCAGGTGATGTTCAGGACTGCACCTACAGAGCTCAGTACCACCTGGACCTGAACTCACTGACAGGCTGATCCCAACTAAAGCAGAACAGTCTGGTCCTGTGTGTGTTTGTGAGGACCAGGCTGAGTCCCACACTGAGGACGGTCCTCACAAGTATAGTAACACAAACCCCAAGTGTGTGTGTGTTTATATCCTGAGGCAGCAAGCAGGTGTGGCTCTGACACACCTTTCCTCTGGTATGTGGACAATGTACACACACACACACACACACACACACACACACACACACACACACACACACACACACACACACACACACACACACACACACACACACACACACACACACACACACACACGCAGTTAGTGAAAAGAAAAGCATCAGTGACAAACAGTGAGGACATTCAGTCCTCACCTCTTCAAAGGCCAATTTGTTAATCAGTTAGTTAATCGGTCAGTTAGTCAGTTAGTTAATCAGTCAGTCAGTTAGTTGATCAGCCAGTCAGTCAGTCAATCAGCAGTCAGTCAGTCAGTCAGTCAGTTAATCAGCCAGTCAGTCAGTTAATCAGCCAGTCAGTTAGACAGTCAATCAGTCAGTCAGTTAATCAGTCAGTCAGTTAGTCAGTCAATCAGTCAATCAGTCAATCAGTTAGTTAATCAGTCAGTCAATCAGTCAGTCAGTCAGTAGCCAGTCAGTTAGTTAGTCAGTCAGTCAGTCAATCAGTCAGCAGCCAGTCAGTTAGTTAATCAGTCAGTCAGTCAGCCAGCCAGTCAGTCAGTCAGTTAATCAGTCAGTCAGAGACCCAGTCTCTCCACAGGAAACCTTTAAGATAACAGTGAGTTCTAGAAGGAGGGGGTGTTGACACCCCTCCACTCTGTGTCTCTGCACTGCCTCTGCTGCAGTTCAGCTCTGCTAAGCTAAGCTAAGCTAAGCTAAGCTAAGCTAAGCTAACAGTGAAGTCAGTTATGGAGCAGCAGACAGTGAACACACACTCCTCCACTGTGACCTCATTAGGAAAACAATCTCTTTGTCTCCTTATAGACACTCAAACACACACACACCACTCTGAGTTTCTGTTCTTGTGAGGACCGTCGTCGTAACAACCCTAGACTGAAGAGTCAAGACCAAGACTCAGAAACACCCAGACCTCAGTCCTCAGACCATAGACCTCAGACCTCATGTAGTGGGTCTAATTCTGCGTTGTGTTCGATTACGATGAATGGAGAGGACACACACTGTAGCTGGTCACGACACAATTTATTCTCCGTCCTGTATTATAGAGAAGAAGTATTCACCGGTGTTCACAAGTGTTTTCTCATACAAGCTCTCTTTGCTCTCTCTGGTCTGTAACACCATGAACACAGTCACCACCTGGCTCCTGTGAGCATTCATTCTCAATAGTACACCCTAGTGTTATAAGCTACGCAGCAGCCTAGCAACACACACGGCCATAGTACTTCTCCACTCGAGTTAGCAAGTTTACGCATGACAATATAACAAAAAAATACACTTTTAACACGTGTCTATGTGACTACACCAGCATTACAACAGTTTAAGATAACTTACATTAACATTTTACAACGAAAACAATGAAAATATGCGGAGCAGCAGAAATGCGTACCTCTCAGGGAAGAGTCAGGAGCAAGAGGAAGTAAAACCCCCAGCGCCACGCGATAAGTACAGTTTCAAAATAAAGTACCCATTGTACTTCCTGTATTTCCCAGACCTTCCCTCTAGCATCTAGCTGCGTTTCTACAGATAACATTTTCAACCACACAATACTTTATAACAGCATTAATAACACTCACAACACAAAAGAACGAACAAGAGTAACCATAAAAAAAATACTGTCCTTCAAAATAAAAGTGCGCTTCAACGTCCTGTTCATAATATTGCGCAACAACATCACATCATTACACTCAGACCATAGACCTCAGTCCTCAGTCATCTGACCTCAGACCTCAGTCCTCAGACCATAGACCTCAGACCTCAGACCATAGACCTCAGACCTCAGTCATCTGACCTCAGACCTCAGTCCTCAGACCATAGACCTCAGACCTCAGACCATAGACCTCAGACCTCAGTCATCTGACCTCAGACCTCAGTCCTCAGACCATAGACCTCAATCCTCAGTCATCTGACCTCAGTCATCTGACCTCAGTCATCTGACCTCAGACCTCAGTCCATAGACCTCAGACCTCAGACCTCAGTCCTCAGACCTCAGACCTCAGTCCTCAGACCACAGACCTCAGACCATAGACCTCAGACCTCAGTCCTCAGACCACAGACCTCAGACCTCAGTCCTCAGACCACAGACCTCAGACATCTGACCATAGACCTCAGTCCTCAGTCCTCAGACCACAGACCTCAGACCATAGACCTCAGACCTCAGACCTCAGTCCTCAGACCACAGACCTCAGACCTCAGTCCTCAGACCACAGACCTCAGACATCTGACCATAGACCTCAGTCCTCAGTCCTCAGACCACAGACCTCAGACCTCAGACCTCAGACCATAGACCTCAGTCCTCAGACCATAGACCTCAGACCTCAGTCATCTGACCTCAGACCTCAGTCCTCAGACCACAGACCTCAGACCTCAGTCCTCAGACCACAGACCTCAGACCTCAGTCCTCAGACCACAGACCTCAGTCCTCAGTCCTCAGACCATAGACCTCAGTCCTCAGACCTCAGACCATAGACCTCAGTCCTCAGACCATAGACCTCAGACCTCAGTCATCTGACCTCAGACCTCAGTCCTCAGACCATAGACCTCAGACCTCAGTCCTCAGACCACAGACCTCAGTCCTCAGACCACAGACCTCAGTCCTCAGTCCTCAGACCATAGACCTCAGTCCTCAGACCATAGACCTCAGACCTCAGTCATCTGACCTCAGACCTCAGTCCTCAGACCATAGACCTCAGACCTCAGTCCTCAGACCACAGACCTCAATCCTCAGACCACAGACCTCAGTCCTCAGACCATAGACCTCAGACCTCAGTCCTCAGACCACAGACCTCAGTCCTCAGTCCTCAGTCCTCAGACCACAGACCTCAGACCTCAGACCATAGACCTCAGACCTCAGTCATCTGACCTCAGACCTCAGTCCTCAGACCACAGACCTCAGACCTCAGTCCTCAGACCACAGACCTCAGACCTCAGTCCTCAGACCACAGACCTCAGACCTCAGACCTCAGACCACAGACCTCAGACCTCAGTCCTCAGACCTCAGACCTCAGTCCTCAGACCACAGACCTCAGTCCTCAGTCCTCAGACCATAGACCTCAGTCCTCAGTCATCTGACCTCAGACCTCAGACCTCAGTCCTCAGACCATAGACCTCAGACCTCAGTCATCTGACCTCAGACCTCAGTCCTCAGACCATAGACCTCAGACCTCAGTCCTCAGACCATAGACCTCAGTCCTCAGACCATAGACCTCAGTCCTCAGACCATAGACCTCAGACCTCAGTCCTCAGACCACAGACCTCAGACCTCAGTCCTCAGACCTCAGACCTCAGACCTCAGTCCTCAGACCATAGACCTCAGACCTCAGTCATCTGACCTCAGACCTCAGTCCTCAGACCATAGACCTCAGACCTCAGTCCTCAGACCATAGACCTCAGACCTCAGACTCAGACCATAGACCTCAGACCTCAGACCTCAGTCCTCAGACCTCAGTCCTCAGACCTCAGACCATAGACCTCAGTCTCAGACCTCAGACCTCAGTCCTCAGACCTCAGTCCATAGACCTCAGACCTCAGACCTCAGTCCTCAGACCTAGACCTCAGACCTCAGTCCTCAGTCCTCAGTCCTCAGACCATAGACCTCAGACTCAGTCCTCAGACCATAGACCTCAGTCCTCAGACCATAGACCTCAGACCTCAGTCATCTGACCTCAGACCTCAGTCCTCAGACCATAGACCTCAGACTCAGACCTCAGACCTCAGTCCTCAGACCATAGACCTCAGTCCTCAGACCACAGACCTCAGTCCTCAGACCATAGACCTCAGACCTCAGTCCTCAGACCTCAGACCTCAGTCCATAGACCTCAGACCTCAGTCTCAGACCTCAGACCATCAGACCTCAGACCTCAGACTCAGTCCTCAGACCTCAGTCCTCAGACCACAGACCTCAGACCTCAGACCTCAGACCATAGACCTCAGTCCTCAGACCACAGACCTCAGACCTCAGACCTCAGACCTCAGACCTCAGTCTCAGACCATAGACCTCAGTCCTCAGTCCTCAGACCATAGACCTCAGTCCTCAGACCTCAGACCATAGACCTCAGTCCTCAGACCATAGACCTCAGACCTCAGTCATCAGACCTCAGACCTCAGTCATCTGACCTCAGACCTCAGACCTCAGACATAGACCTCAGTCCTCAGACCTCAGACATAGACCTCAGTCCTCAGACCATAGACCTCAGACCTCAGTCCTCAGTCCTCAGACCATAGACCTCAGACCTCAGTCATCTGACCTCAGACCTCAGACCTCAGACCTCAGTCCTCAGACCACAGACCTCAGACCTCAGACTCAGTCCTCAGACCTCAGACCACAGACCTCAGACCTCAGTCCTCAGACCTCAGACCTCAGACCTCAGACCATAGACCTCAGACTCAGTCCTCAGACCACAGACCTCAGTCCTCAGACCATAGACCTCAGACCTCAGTCCTCAGACCATAGACCTCAGACCTCAGTCCTCAGACCACAGACCTCAGACCTCAGTCCTCAGACCTCAGACCTCAGTCCTCAGACCACAGACCTCAGACCTCAGTCCTCAGACCATAGACCTCAGACCTCAGTCATCTGACCTCAGACATCAGTCCTCAGACTGGGCTTCTGCTGCTTCACGAAGCTCTGGTTGAAACACACTTTTTAAAGTCATCTCCCCACTGCAGCAATCAAAGGCATTTTGATTGTTAAAGATCCAGTTTTACCAAAGGTTCAGAGAATAGATCAAGGTTCACAAACTGGATCAAGGTTCACAACTGGATTCAGATTCAGTGTTGAACCTGGTCCCCACCTCCACATGTGGACTTTAACTGCAGCTGTTATCAGACTGAGGGTGGAGACGTGTTAATGATTGACAGGAGCTAGCAGACTGACACAGACTGGACTGAACACCTGGTTCAGGTCCAGAGTGAACCGGACTCAAGTCCAGTTCCCTTCTCTGACAACATGAGTTGACTGATGGAGACAAACAGCTGCTGGACTTGATCCAGTCGCTGCCATTCAACCACAGAAGAATAAGAAGAGGAGGTCGTTAACAGACCCAGTCAGAGCTCAGACCATGGAGAACATGAGGAGAACATGTGGAGAACAAGACAGGAAGCTAAGTGCTCTCCACAGGAGGAAGACCATGAGACCTGACCGAGAGCTCCTCTGAGAGCAGTTGGCCCTGATGTCTCTGACATGATTTTAATAAACTGAGCACAAGTTAAAATCTAAACCGTGACTCGTTCACAACCTCCACCATTGCCACTAACTGAGGTGAAATGCATTCTGGGACACTAGGCTGGACTAAAGCTTCCTCAGAAAACAGCCAAGCCACTGAGTAAGACCTCTTCAGCTTGTCTTGATGATGCTGATGGCCCCACGTCTGAATACAACACACACTGATCCTAACAGCTGGTCCACATCAGACTGATATATGACAATCCACCATGTTGAGACTGCAGAGTAGAAACACATTCAGTTGGTCTCAGTGGATTACGTGTCGTCCTCTCGTCTGGAGGAAGAGTCTGTTAATCAGAGCTTCCTGTTCACGCTTCACTTCCTGTGTTTTACTGGAAGCTGGGCTGTGTTCAGGAAAACTTCCTGTCTTTACGGAGGAGACTGTTTTTTCAGGAAGTGTTGCAGCTGGTTGACGAGACCTCTAACATCAATAATATCTATGAATAAAATCCATATTTTAAATGAAATTATTTATTTAGACCCAAATACTCCAGATCAGCACGTACACGCAGTAACTACTGTATCTAATGACACCAGACCGACACACTGGGAGAGGGGGGGGGGGGGGGGCACACTGGTCCGTTAAAGTGGATCTGAAGCAGGGATTTCTACGCGAAACAACAATGACAAACAGCTCTGTTCCATCTTTTCTAACAGGGCGCCGCCATGTCGCTCAAGATCACCTGAGACGTCACAGGGCCGGTGGACTTCAGACTGTTTTTCGGTTCCTGTGATGTCACTGTCCTCCAGACGACATTTACTATGATATTTAATGTAGTGAGCTACGTGTGTGTTCAAGCCTACAGAACCATGTCCACCTGAGACTGAACACAGGTGGAGGTGGTGGGGGTCAGAGGTCAACAGGAAGTCTTACCTCTCCAAAAGCTCCTCGTCCAATCACCTTCAACATTTCAAAGTCATCCCTGTGCAGCCGCATGTCCTTCACTGTGGTGGTGAAGGGTTTAACTGAGGAGAGAGTCACAAATACAACGTTAGAAATAGAGATATTATTGGGGCGTCATGTAGCGTAGTGGTTTAAGCAGGCGCCCCATGTGTAGAGGCTACAGTCCTCGCTTCAGTCGGCCCCGGTTCGAATCCCGCATCGGACGGCCTTTCGCTGCATGTCATTCCCCCTCTCTGCCTCCCTGTTTCCTGTCACTCTCCACTGTGCTGTATAATAAAGATATTAGAGCTATAACAGAGATAACAGAGATGACAGGAAATATATATAGAAATATTGTAACAATATAGAGATATTGTGGAGTAATTGTAGAAATATAGAGATATTACAAAGATATTACAGAAATATAAAGATATTACAGAGATATTAAGATATTATAGCGATATATACTGTGTAGAAATATTATAGATGAAATGATAAATTATAGACAAAAATTAAGATAGAAATATTATTGGGGGCAGTAGGACCCGGCAGACTGTCAGCTCTTCATTCATCCAATATTTATCTGCTCTGGGCTCATTTTTATCTGGGTCACACACACACACACACACACACACACACACACACACACACACACTCTAAGGCCCTCTTCAGACCTGTCATTAACATCCATCTCCGGTGATCTAAAAACAGGTGTGAACACACCTGACGCACTGAGATCCGATCAGTCCGTCCACATTCAGAGGTGGTCCTGTCTGTCGCTGAGAGCCATCATTCATCTGAACCTGCACTGTGCTGTGTTCTCACAAACTTGTAATTGTTGCTTGAAAATGACTAAAATGATTATTAATTATCAAATCAGTCGATCGATTGTCTGTTGATGGACTAATGAGCTGCACGTCTGACTCCTGTCCAATAACCACAAGAAGCTGCCTGATCTGAAACCAGATCAGAGACCACAGTAAAGCCACATCAGAGAAGCAGCTTCCCGGTCACATTCAAGTCCAGTTTCAGTTCCTGCCGAGAGGCTGACCTGATGAAGTGAAGCTGAAGGAGGAAACACAGACAGAGTCCCGACCTCATCTGAAGCCCTCTGACCTTTTACAGGACACCTTGAAACCCCCCGAACACCTCTGAACCCTCCTCACGTCCCCCACTTACAGCTGGCATTAACATGAGATCTGGATCAATAAAAACCAGGATCAGTCAGTCCAGGACCACACACCTGTACAATGTGAACAGCCAGGGCTGAAACTTGATCAATCCAGTGATTAGCTTCTCGATTAATTGATTAGTCGTTTGGTCAGAAAATTGAAGGTGACGAACGCTACGTCCACACTACCGTTTCATTTTAACGGTCGATTCTAGTTCCGTTTCAGAAACAATCTCTGTCCATTACACTTGAAAACACACACACCTGAGCAGTCACATTCACTGAGCGTGTGCGAGCCGTTGTTAACAGGAAGTAGATTGTCTCCTCTGCAGTAAATCCTCTCAGGGATGAACAGCAGAGACAGTTGTAGCATTAAAACAGAGAGTGTAAGTGAACAGCAGCTGCAAAGACAACAAGGTCAATGACACTGTCATTCATTATCATGTTGTATTCACCACTGGTAGTCCAGGCTGATGACAGCCAATCAGGAGAGACCCTGGCTGTGACCTCATCGTTTACAGAGGTCCAGACTACAACACAACCTCAGAGTTTTCAAAATAAAATACAACCCCAGATTTTTCACAATAAAGCTGGACCAGCTGGAGTCTCATGGACAGGAGAAGAAAAAGTAGCAAGAAAATGCGTTTAAATGCGTGTATACATAGCTTAACAGTCTAAAACCCAAAGAGGTTCAGTTACTATGGAAACTAAAGCACAAGCTCTACAGACAGCAGGACTGAGACCCCGAGTTCATAGATTCACAGCCCACACCCAACTACAACAACAAACAAGATCCTGAGGTTAGCTTAGCAGCAGCTAGTGTTGTGAGGGGGTTGGCACTGCAGTTAGCTTCCTGTAGCTGCGACTGGTCAGTCTGTGACTGAAATAGTTTCACTCCAAACCCTCAAACTGGTGTCTGAGAGAACAGAGGTGAGGTTTAGAGATGGTCCTGACAGCCTGGTCCACTCAGGACCTGGTCCCTGCTGGTACAATACCTGGATTCATTAAGTTCTGATCTAGTCCTTCATTCCTGCTCTCTTCAGTGTCTGTCTCCTCTCTGACGCCACAGCCATCGACAAAGATGTAAACAAACCTGTGATGACTCACCAACGCTGCCATTACCAACAAACATGGCTGACAACTGAAACGTTCCAAAGTCAATAGAACAACTGTGACGAGTAAAATTTACAGGAGGAACGACGAGGCTTTTGTTTAAATATTGATCTACTGTCCAACATGCTAAAGAACAACGCTCTGCCTCAGTCCATGTGGCGGTGTTGCAGCAGACCCTGTGATCGTCAGACTCACCTGTCACCAGGTGTCAGACACAGCAGCCGCTGGTTTGAAGTGTTTCTGAGTCCGATTCACTACTGTCAGACCAGATCTTCTTTGATCATGTAGTCCGGTCCCAGTCTCTGGACAACAGGCTGACTGCGTGACTGAACATTATTGATCGCTGTAGATATTCTTATCATTCTGATCAAACTATGTATTAATAGGACGTGCAGGTGGATGATTCACACAATCATTAATCAGTTTACAGTCAGCAGGTATCAGTGATGAGAGTCACACATCACAGAATGAACTGCTGCAGTAACCAGGCCAGACCAAACCAGGCCAGACCGGACCAGGAACAGACTGATCCAGGACAAACTGGGCCAAACTGGGCCAAAGTGGGCCAGTGTGTGCTGCTGCAGCCTGTCAGTTCTGATCAATCTATTGATCTGTGAATCAGACATGATTATAGTGAAAACGATGCGATTTCTGTTGGTGTGTTCTCTGACATGTGACATGACTGTAGCTCCTGCGTGCTTCATGTATGTTCTGTTCTGACACGTTCCAGCTTCTTCCTCACAGCCCCACAATCATTAAACACACCTTACCTGAGGAATCCCAGGAGACTGGAATAAACTGAACTTCTTCAAGAAGCACTGAAACCCTGGAGCATCCACCAACTAGCCTGGAAATGAGTAAACAATAGAACCATGACCCTTGGGGTTTACCTGAGACCTGTTCAAAGACCCTGGAAGGTCCACAATGATCTCCAAAAGTCTTCCTGACACATCATGAAACTTCTCTCAAGGAGCCTTGAATTTTCCTGGAGCCCTGAAAAACTCCACCAGGGACCCCAACCATCAGTGGGGCCCTCTGGAAACTGTGTCAACGGTCTTTGGATCTCCCTGAACCTTCCAAGAACCTCTCCACAACCCCTGGAACTCCTCAAGGTTTATTAGAAGCCATCTTTCAAGGTGTTTCAATGACCCCTGATGTTTCTGGAACATCTATCAAGAAACTCTGGAACATCCAGCAACCTCTACAGAACCCCTGCACCCTGCCTGGAGCCCCTCGTGGCCCCTTAAATCCACCTGATTCTCCCTGGAGTCCCCCTCACTGTCCCTGGCGACACCTGGCGGCCCCAGCAGTGACCCCTGAAGGGTCCGGGGAACTTCTGAAGTGTGTTTGTAGATTAAAATTTGGTCCAGGACCGGGTCTGGGATCTTACCCCACTCCAGGAAGTCGGTGATGTGCTTCTCCCTCTTCAGCGGGGAGTGGGAGCACTCTGTGTAGAGGCACAGCAGCAGGTCGAGCAGCGTCTCCACACTCAGACATCCCGCCGCCTTCTGCTCCAGCAGCAGCTCCTCCAGCCGCTTCAGACGGACCTGAGCCGACATCCTGCCCCGGGACAATCACCCGCCGCTCCCGCTGATACTCGGACAACAACCCCCGCCGCACAGTCCGAGTGTAAGCCGCCGCCGAGGCTCCGCTTCCTGCCGAGTCGTGCCGAGCTCAGCCTGCTAGCTTCAGCTAGCTCGTTAGCTCCGGGAAAACATTCCCGACATTTTGAGCAGGCTGGGTGTCGATGTGTCGGTGTGTCTCCGCCGGTTACCGTCGCTACGTCGTGTTGTGAGCTGTTCCGCCTGCAGGCCCGCGTCCGTCCCTCCTCCACATCGGCTTTAATCCCGGTAAATCTGGACTTTCCTCTCGGAGATCGGGATGTCGATCAGACCGTCGACTCTCAGGTTGGCCGCCGCTGCTCCATGTCCGCGGGTCGGTGTATCAGCTCGGTGACATGTCCCGGAGATCCGGGACGAGCTCGGCGTCAATCAAAATGTCCGTTAACACCGCGGGAGAGCGCGTTGGAGGATTACGGAGGGTTTTTCGGTAGTTTGAGGCGGGCTGCCGGTGTGGCTGCTCGGTGGGAATATGGCTGAATCCAGATCGGATCATCCCAAGCAAGCTGGTGACACCAAAACACTTCCTGTCCGGGAGAGTTTCACAATAAAATACATAACAAAGTCATCCAGTGTGTCCTGAACATAGACTGTATATAGAAAGGTCCTGAATCACTGTCATTGTCCTTTAGAATAACTCTGGTTTCATCATTTCATTAAATCATTTGAACACCAGATTTAATTAGACTTTTATTTATTTACAGGGTGCATTTAATTTAAAATACCAAATTCATGATTATTTTCTCAAATAATAAAGAAATTGGTCAATGAAAGAGTGAAAATGTCCAGTTCATTATTAATATTCACATTTTCACATTTCATTTTGAATTCAACATTTAATTTTTGTCTACAGCTGAAACCAGTTTAAATAATCAATTTGTTTATCAACAGAAATTTTATCTATTTAATCTAGTCTATTTCCAACATTAATTCATTTGATTTATATGTATTTAAAGCAATTTAAAAGCAAAAGTTCCAAATATAATTCACTCACTTCATTTATGACACTCCCTGAACTAAAACACAAAATTATAACATTAAGTTTTACATAATGAATAAATATCAAATAAATAAGCTTTATTTGTATAATAAATATTGATAAACTTTATTCATATTGCAAACAATAACACATTTATTTGTATATTAGATTATGATCAACATAATTTGTATAACTAACCTAACGAACCATCTAATGAGTGAAACATTAGCTCAGCACAGAAAGATGTGATGGAGGAGCAGCAGTCTGTATCTCAGGCATCAGCACTATATTGTGAACATGTTGGTTTGTTATGAGGCAGAGTGCAGCCTCAGATCTTCTTCTGGGATTCAAATAAAGAACAACTGCTGGGACTGATGACGACTAAGAGGTCAGAGGTCACGTTGTAGTGTAGCTGCTGTATGAGCTGTTGTGAGGACACACTGTGTCAAAGTACTTGTGTTGGTATGACTGCAGCCCTAGTCCTGGTCCTGGTCCGGGTCCCTCTCTGCCCCTCCCTCCTCTGTCTCAGGACCAGTTCCTCTGATCAGGTTTTCTCTCTCTCTCTGTGAGTCTGTGTCACATGACCTCCTCTCTCACTTACTGTTTGACGCCTCTGTTATCTCTCAACTAGACTCTGGGAGGAGAAGCTGACATGACACAGAATCCGGATCAAGACCCAGAGTCTCCAGTCCATTTGATTCTGGACTAATTCCTGTGTTAGTGCTGGGAGCTGATGGTTCTTTGGTGGAACACATTAACCTCAGTCCCCCGACTCCCCCCCCCCCCCCATCACCTGTCTGAGCTGTAGCTCATTAGATGGGCAATTAGCTCCATCTAGTGGACTGAGCAAGGAACTACACCAACACCGTTTCAGGATCCTGACTACATGTTTGAGGAGACGAGTTTATGAATTAGAAATGATTGTAGCTGAAGTTCTGGTGCAGCACATCACCTCAAATCTCCGGTCCTATTTTTACAAAAACGTCCTGATGTTCTCTGTTGGACCTGATGTCCTCCAGACCTGTTCTATGAGGATCTCTTTAGCCAGATCCAGACTTTACCTCCGCAATTAAACCATCCCCATCCAGGCCAGTCCACCTCACAGGATCCACTCAGAAGACATGTTCCTTCATGAGTGTCCTCCTGAACCTCCACTCTCCACTGGAGCTGGTTCATGTTGCCCCGTGTCCCTCCTACCATCACCTACTGTCACCTGACCTCAGCTGCTGTTTGACTGCTCTCACCTGCCGTAGTCCACTCTAACAGCTCCAGACCTCTAACCTGACTTACTCTACTCTGGACAGATCTGCATGATGGGAAATGAGTGGACTCAGTCTAGTGCCGCGTCCTGCTGATGGTCCAGCTGGTGAATGGGGGGGGTTGGAGGTTTCTCAGCTTATTACAAGGCTGATTAGCTGTAAGGAGATTAAAGCGCAGGATTGCACGTTAACAGGCGCCTGAAAACTTCTCTTCTCTGCCACAATATCTGCTTCACGGCTCAAACTGTGGCCGGACGCCGCCCGGCCGAGGATGATGGGAGGTCAGAGCGGATACAGGCGAGCAGCTGGAGATAAATGTCCTCAAGTCCACAAGGTAAAATTCTATGTGTTGTTTGTCTTCAGCTTCGTAAACATCCGTTCATCAGTTAGTTCCTGTCACTGAGTTGAAGTCCTCTGAAGCTGCAACTGTCGGTTTGATTGAATGACTGTTAATGAACGTGTGACTCAGGTAAACTTGATCAGGTGAACGTGTGACTCTGCTGCTGTTTGACCTGCAGCTCAGAAACAGTGACTGTCAACAACCTACATGTTGTTGTTGTTTACATGATGATAACATGATGAGAACATGAGGAACGTTCGTTAGGATGAGCAGGTTCACTCAGATGGAGGTGTTCATGACTCTGCTTCACGTTGTGATGACGAGCATCATCAGCAGCAGCTTATTAAAATTTGACCTTCTTCCTTCCTGCAGTGGCGTCGTCCCGGAGCTGTGGACTGCAGTCGACCTGAAATACCTCTCTAAGCTCCTTATGACGCTCTGCAGAGCTCCTCTCCTTCCTCTTCTCTCCTGCTGTCCTTTGAAGACAGGCCCACGCTGACCCTTGACCCTTGACCCCTGAGCCTCTCAGACCACTATGTACTGGATGTGAGGACTACAACTTAACAGGACAACGACCCAATGAGCAAGTGACAATGTCACAGAGTGGTTCTTACCGCAGGTGAAACAGAGTCGACCATCAGCCCAGAGACAGACCCAGACTGATGCTCCGGTGCCTTCGACACATGCATGTTGTTGACATTTAATTTCCCAGAGAACTCAGAGATTATTCATCCTCTCCATGTGAAACACGAGCCCATGAAAACATGGAGTCCTGGGTTTCAGATAATTAACGACCTCAGACCTTTTATTTCTGTAGAGAACTTCACGTCTGACTCCAGAAAGATCCTTCATGCATGTTGTCAGTGGTACTGCATTTTAAGGGACCGCAGTGTTTGACCATGTTTGCCAGTGCTTGGACGTGATACATGTAAAGACCGGCGGACCGACATGGCGGTCGGTAAGGTGACCTTCACCAAGGCGGAGAGAGAGAAGCTAGCCGAGGTCCTCTGGCTGCTCAACTGGATCTCTGTCGTGACAGGGGCTCTCCTCTTCGGCCTGGGCCTATTCCTCAAAATTGAGATTCAGAAATGGCAGGAAGTGATGTCAGAGCAGGGGATCCTCTATGTGCCTCATATGCTGATCACCACAGGCCTGGCGGCCTGCTGCATCAACTTCCTGGGCGGGAAGATCTGCCTGGACTGTGCTGACACCAACAAGTTCCTGCGCTGGAAGCTGGTGATGATGCCGTACGTCATCTGCACCTTCTTCTTCACCTCCTGCGTCCTGGTGGGGGCGCTCATGTGCTACAGCATCCGCAGTCAGCTGGAGGAGTCTCTGTTCCTAGGCCTGAGGAATGCCATGCGGTTCTACAAGGACACGGACACGCCGGGCCGCTGCTACCTGAAGAGAACTCTGGACCTGCTGCAGATCCAGTTCCACTGCTGTGGGAACACCGGGTACCGGGACTGGTTCCAGGTCCAGTGGATCAGCAACCGTTACCTGGACATGACCAGCAGCGCCGTGGTGGAGTAAGTAGAGCCAGATCTGCTGAATCCATCAGATTCTAGTGGATCCTGGTCAATCCTAGAAGATCTATAGTGATGTAGGCAGATCCTTTAGAATCTGGAGGAATCTACTGGATTTTATTGGATCGGAATTAAGTCCAACAGAATTTAAGTGGATCTCTGGTCTGTAGTGGACTCAGTGGCCCTCATTTATCAATCTTGCGTGAAAACAGGCGCAGATCTGAGCGCAGAATTGGTCGTACGATAGGATCCACGTGTGATTCATGAAACATTCGTATCTAAATGATCGGCTCTTGATAAATGCGGCGGCTGAATTCGATCGTCATTAACATGTTACGCCCTTAAATATTCCTGGTTCGGAGGCCCCGCCCACTAAGGTCAAACATGGAGAGAAGAGTTACTGGCAAAAAACGAAACTTTTCAGAGATGGAGATCGACATCCTGACATCCGAGGTGGCGCAAAATAAGGATGTGCTTTTTGTCAGTCTGAAGAGCGGGATCACAGGAGCTCATAAAGCCGCTGTGTGGAAGAGGGTGACGGAGATGAGTTTGGCTCTGCAGCGCCGCCTCCTGCAGCCGCGCGCCAACACAGCTGTTTGAAAAATAAAAGAATCGTGTGTCCCGGTCACCTGGCCACCACGTTTAAGAGTGAGAGCTTGGCATCACAAATCACCTGCACATTTATAGAGTGGTAGTTTTTGCGATTGATGAATGCGTAATCATTCATGGATGGTGCCTTCAGACGCACGTGAGTGAAATCAATTGCTCCAACCACATTTGGAAACCCAGCAATCTGGAGATCCCTGCGGTCTCTGAACACGCACTCACGTCTGACACGCGCGTATTGTTCCTCCAAAACCAGTAAATCTGCCATCGTTATGATTTGATAACTGTCAAAGCATCTGTTTAAATAAGGGAGTGAGTAAACATCTGGCCAACCACAGTGCAACAATGATTATCTCACCAGATGTTTAATTGTTGTTCCAGTTGTGTCATACCCATCGGAAAAAACAATTACACAATTTTGCCATGAGTTAATTTGCAAACACACATTTGTGCTTGTATTTATTATTATTTCAAATTTTAATGTGCAATACTTACATGTCATGTCAGGCTATTTAGCCTCTCATATTGTTTTATTGTACAAAAAAGTGGTATCAGTAAAAAACGAGGGCTTTTTTAAAATTCAAATTTTTTTTATCTTGTTTTAAGAATCCGTTTTGATCTGTTCTAAATATGTGACTGTTTATTTTGAGGTTTGTTTAATAATTCTTTTCAGACTCAGCCAGATTTTGCTGCTGCACCGCAAATCCAGATTTGCGTACACGAGCTCAGACCTGACGTGAGATCTGATCGTAGCGTCCGCTCACGTCCAAATTGATAAATGCCGAAGCTTGCGTGGAAATGGACGTACGCACGGTTTTCTGCCGCACGTTCGTTTGATAAATGAGGGCCAATGTCAGGGTTCTTCAGACTGAACCTGAAACAGTCGAAGTGTCAAGTTGAAGTAGGTTCATCCAGTTTTGAGGAAATCTTAAGATCCCTGAGTCCAGATCTGTGGGTCCAGATCTGTGGGTCCAGATGGTCCAGATCCATGGGTCCAGATCCCTGAGTCCAGATCCCTGACTCCAGATCCGTGGGTCCAGATCCGTGGGTCCAGATCCCTGAGTCCAGATTCCTGAGTCCAGGTCCATGGGTCCAGATCCCTGAGTCCAGATCCCTGAGTCCAGATCCCTGAGTCCAGGTCCATGGGTCCAGATCCCTGAGTCCAGCCCCTCATGGTTCATTATTAACATCTGATTCATTAAAGGAAACGTCACTATTTTCAGATCAGGGCTACTGGTCCACTGCAGCTAAACCTGGGAGCTACTGGGGTCAAAGGTCATGGGATTAATTAGGTTTAACAACAGGGTTCAACTCAGGTTCAAGTGACTCAATATAACCTGTCTGCAGGATTTAGATCCAGTACAGGACACCTGACTCTGGATCTGCAAGACCAGCTGCAAACTGAAACACAAACTAACAGCTGTGGTAGTAGTAGTAGTAGTAGTATCAGCAGTAGTAGTAACAGTAGTAGTAACAGCAACAGCAGTATCAGTAGTATTAGTAGTAGTAGTAGTAGCAGTACTCGCAGTAGAAGCGGTTCCTAACAGCCTCCTCCTGCTCCTCCCTTACAGCCGTCTGAGGAGTAACGTGGAGGGGAATTACCTGATGGACGGCGTTCCCTTTAGCTGCTGCAGCACCCTGTCTCCTCGGCCCTGCATCCAGCAGCAGGTTAGCAACAGCTCCGCCCACTTCAACTACGACCGGCAGAGCCAGCAGCTGAACCTGTGGAGGAGGGGCTGCCGACAGGCTCTGCTGGACCACTACACCGACATAATGCAGTCCATCGGCCTCACCGTGCTCCTCATCTGGCTGTTTGAGGTATTGCAGTCTGAATCCAGCACAGGGCTGGTGGTGGGGGGGGTGGGGGTGGGGGGGGTGGGGGTGGGGGTGGGGGTGGGGGTGGGGGTGGGGGTGGTCCTCAGGCCCCATCAGTAGAGCAGTGACAGAGGAGGCCAAAGCAACATAAATCATATTCACAGTCCTCCTCTGGTCATTCACACCTCCTGACCTTCAAGTCCCAGTCCTGATCCAGATCTTAAGAGCCCCCCACAGATTTTTCTTTTCTTTCCTGTAACTGGTGGACACATGTTGGACAGTTAAAGACCACCTACATTACCCACAATACACCTGGGCCTCTGAGTCAGAGGCCCTGTTCAGGTCTGAACAGGGTCTGAGCAGGACTGAACAGGATTTGAACAGGACTTGAACAGGTTCTGAACAGGGTCTGAACAGGACTGAACAGGTCTGAACAGTTCTGAACAGTTCTGAACAGGACTTAACAAGGTCAGAACAGGGTCAGAACAGGGTCTGAACAGGGTCGGAACAGGGTCGGAACAGGATCAGAACAGGGTCAGAACAGGGTCTGAACAGGGTCGGAACAGGGTCAGAACAGGGTCAGAACAGGGTCTGAACAGGGTCTGAACAGGGTCTGAACAGGGTCAGAACAGGGTCGGAACAGGACTGAACAGGACTGAACAGGTCTGAACAGTTCTGAACAGTTCTGAACAGGACTGAAAAGGTCCAGAGGTACAGCCCACACCCCCAGACTGTTGTATAAAGGCAAACTTGTGCTTTCGAGACCAGGTCTCTGCTGTTTATGTTCTGCTGTTGGTGTTGACCTGAACACTCTTCTTCTTCTTGCCTGTTCAGCTGCTGGTTCTAACAGGAGTCCGCTACCTTCAGACCGCCATGGAGAACGTCCTCCGGTTGGGTGATCCGGACTCAGAGTCGGATGGTTGGATCCTGGAGAACAGCCTGGTGGAAACGGCCCGGTCCAACTTTAACATCATCAAGAACCTGGGGAAGTGTTACCAGGTCGACGACGACCCCAACATTAACGTCCCGACCGCTGCTGCTGAGCAGGAGGTACCGCCCCGGCGGGTCCAGATCCCTGTGACTGGCTAGCATCCAGCTTGAGGAATCACTGACCTCCCAGCTGGAACACCTGCAGTACAGAGCCTCCATGGCTTCAAATGACGCTCTGTTGATGCGTCTTTAACTCACGTACAGTCCCATGATGCACTGCTCCGTGGTCACTCTGACCCGTGTCAGACCCTGAGGAGCCACAGAGGAGCCGAGCTCTGCAGGTCTGGTTTAAGCCTCAGGTGGATCTTGTGAGTTTGTGTTTGTTGTTGGGTCAGTCAGGTACAGAGCCTTCAGGTGATGGGGGTCCTCAGAGCTGTTACTGAGACCAGGAGGACCGATGACAGGAGCAGTACACAGACCTGCAGCCCTGTGAACTTTGACCTCTCCATGTTTTTCCTCCTCGGTCGAACCTCGATGCCTTCATCCGTTTCCTGTCTCCACCTCGTCTGTTCTCTCGTTTAATGTTTTCTGTGGAGGTTTAGACTCAGCAGGGTCATCAGGTCTTCAGATCAGAGGTAGGTGTATTAGCCTAGCTTAGCACAGAGACTGTTAGCTCCAACTTATGTGGTTTCCTCTGAATAAACTGATTTGTTTCTGAAGACGCTGTGTCAGTGAGTTTCTGTCACTACAGTTAATTAACATCACCAGAGAACATGAGTCTCACACACACACACACACACACACACACACACACACACACACACACTCTGACAGCAGCTCTCATGTTCACACAGAGGACCAGCACCGATTGACAGGTGAGTAAAGTTCAAATAAAAGTACTTCAATATACTGTAAAATTACTTCAAATTAAAAATACTTCACTTAAAAATGACTCCAAATGAAAATACTTCAAATAAAATTGACTTCAAATAAATAAAAACACCTCAAATAGAAAATACTTCAAAATAGAAATACTTCAAATAAAAATTACTTCAAATAAAAGTATTTCAAATTAAAATACCTCAAATAAAAAATACTTCAAATAAAGAATACTTGAAGTAATACTGAAGTAAAAATAATTTAGTAAAAGTAAAAGTACATCAGGAAAAGTAACGTTACTGCTTTCCAAAAGAAAAGTACAAATACAAACAAGAATGTAATATCTGTGTTTGTCCACTGGAGGGCGACATAGATAAACTGATTCACTGAGCTGAATTGTACTACTGTTGTACTACAACTGTTGTAGTAGTACTACTCTTGTACTACTCTTGTACTGCTGCTACTACTATTGTACTCTTGTACTGTTCTTGTACTACTTTTGTAGTACAAGAGTAGTACAAGAGTACTTGTAGTACAAGAGTAGTACTCTTGTACAAGTACAAGAGTAGTACTCTTGGTAGTACAAGAGTAGTACTCTTGTACGAGTAGTACTCTTGTACTACAACAGTAGTACTACTACTACTGTTATTATTCTACTGATACCAGCAGCCAATCAGAGGCCTCCTTCTCTCTGACCTGCACAGGGAGACGGTTGCCATGGTGACAGCCACGTGGTCCTCAGTGCCCCAGATTACTCTGGTGCTGACCCCACTGACTCTCCCCTCCTCCCTCTTTGTTTCCTCCTCTCCCCCTCCCTCCCTTACCCTCTTTATTCCTTTGTTCCCCTTCTTTCGTTCACTTTCTTTGTTTCCTTCTTTCCTTCCCTTTCTACCTTCCTTCCTCACCCTGCTGCCTCCTTTCTCCCATCCTTTGTTTTATTTATTTCGTTTCCTTTATTCCTAATTTCCTCCTTTATCCCCTCCTACCTTTCTCCCTTCTTTCCTTCCTTCTTTCCTTATCTCCCTCCATCCTCTTGTCGTGACCTTTCTTCCTTCCCTCCTACCTTTCCTTTCGGCCACATTTCCTTCTCCTCTTTCTCTTCCTCCCATTTCTTTCTTCTATTCTTTCCTTCTTCACATTCTTTCTTTCCTTCCTTTTCTTCATTTCTTTCCTCTCGTTTCTCCTCTTTCTGTCTTTTTTCCTTCCCTCTCTCTCTTTCCTCTCATCTATAAATGTCCTCATCCTCTTTGGTTTATTCAACTTTTTCTGACCTTCCTTCCTTCCTCTCCTCCTTTCCTTCCTTTATCTCTCTTCCTTCATTCCTTATTTCATTACTTATCTCTCTACCTTTCATCCATCCTTCTTTTGTTTCCTTACACCCCACCCCTCCATCCCTCCATCCCTCGACCCCCATTGCATAATTCTCTCTTGAACAGCCAATCACATTCCTGCACTGTCAGTGACTTCACAGACCGGAGGGGGTGGAGCTTGATCTTGATCTGAATCAATAATCTCAGTTTGTTGGTTTCCATGGTGACGGGACTTAAACAAGCTTTTTTCTAAATGACTGTGGTCATCTCTTCATGTCCCACAATGCACCTGGAGGCTGTGACAGGCTGTTGCATTGCAGCCAATCAGAGCCTGTGATGTCATACACACTCCCTCCTCCTCCTTTCACCTCCTCCTCTTCCGCCTCCTCTCACCTCCACTTCCTCCTCCTCATCTTCCTCCTTTCACCTCCTCCTCCTCATCTTCCTCCTTTCACCTCCTCCTCCTCATCTTCCTCCTTTCACCTCCTTCTCCTTCTCCTGCAAAGAGGCTTATCTGTTTTCCTCACACATCCTCTCTGACTTTTAATAACCTGTTAATAGTGTGTGTGTTTGAGGGATCAGCTGTTACATAACAGTTAACAGTCAGCACACACACACACACACACACACACACACACACACACACACACACACACACACACACACACACACACATACACACACATACACACACACGTTAAAGGAGCAGCCCAACTGTTTAAGCTCAGAGGTCAGAGGTCAAGGAGTGTGTGTGTCTCTGTGTTGGCTGTATCTCATTATTCAATAGTGATGACCTCATGACCTCCCACCAGTTGCCATGGAGACAGGATCAAAGTGGACAGAGAAAGAGAAGCTGGTCAGTTTAAAGGGAAGTAGGAAAGGAAACAAAGAGGTATAGAAGGAAAGAAAATAGGGCAAAATAGGGGGGGGGGGGGGATTAGCCGGTCAGATCTGCTTGTGTTTGATTTGAGTTTCAGCTACAGATTAGTGTTTCCAGTCCAACCAGTCCAACCAGTCCACTGAGTCCAACCAGTCCACTGAGTCCAATCAGTCCAACCAGTCCACTGAGTCCAATCAGTCCAACCAGTCCACTGAGTCCAACCAGTCCAACCAGTCCACTGAGTCCAACCAGTCTTACCAGTCCACTGAGTCCAACCAGTCCACTGAGTCCAACCAGTCCACTGAGTCCAACCAGTCCAACCAGTCCACTGAGTCCAACCAGTCCACTGAGTCCAATCAGTCCAACCAGTCCACTGAGTCCAACCAGTCCAACCAGTCCACTGAGTCCAACCAGTCTTACCAGTCCACTGAGTCCAACCAGTCCACTGAGTCCAACCAGTCCACTGAGTCCAACCAGTCCAACCAGTCCACTGAGTCCAACCAGTCCACTGAGTCCAACCAGTCCACTGAGTCCAATCAGTCCAACCAGTCCACTGAGTCCAACCAGTCCACTGAGTCCAACCAGTCCAACCAGTCCACTGAGTCCAACCAGTCCACTGAGTCCAACCAGTCCAACCAGTCCACTGAGTCCAACCAGTCCACTGAGTCCAACCAGTCCAACCAGTCCACTGAGTCCAACCAGTCCACTGAGTCCAATCAGTCCAACCAGTCCAACCAGTCCACTGAGTCCAACCAGTCCACTGAGTCCAACCAGTCCAACCAGTCCACTGAGTCCAACCAGTCCACTGAGTCCAATCAGTCCAACCAGTCCACTGAGTCCAACCAGTCCACTGAGTCCAACCAGTCCACTGAGTCCAACCAGTCCAACCAGTCCACTGAGTCCAACCAGTCCACTGAGTCCAACCAGTCCAACCAGTCCAGTAGGTCCACTGAGCATCCTGCAGGACAGTTCCAGAACTGAATAATACCCTGAAGTCTCAGTGTCTGTCTCTGAGTAACTTCTGGAGTGTCAGTCCTTCAGTCACAGGGTCCAACAGCTGGGTCACATCTGATCAGGAGTCACTGCAGGACACTGACACCAGGTCTACAACATCTGTTAAAGTGGTTTTTAGCAGAGAAGGTTTCATGGAAACACAAAGGAGGATTCATTTTGTCCCGATGAAGGTTTTCTGCTGCTGCAAACTTCAGAACCACTAAACACTGCAGCTGGGATCCAGCCGGGATCCAGCCGGGATCCAGCCGGGATCCAGCCGGAATCCAGCCGGGATCCAGCCGTGCCACATTCTGCACCATGAGCACTTTCACTTTTGAAGCTGATACTTTAGCTAAAGTCAGAACTTCACGTCAAACTGTCACAGTTCTGTTAAAACTGGAAACTGGACATTTAAAGACACAAGGATCATGAACAGAACATTTGTCTCTGAGGTCAGACCCTTTCTTTCTTTCTTTCTTTCTTTCTTTCCTTCTTTCTTTCCTTCTTTCTCTTTCTCTCTTTCTTTCTTTCTTTCTTTCTTTCTCACTTTCTTTCCTTCTTTCTCTTTCTCTCTTTCTTTCTTTCTTTCTTTCTTTCTTTCTCACTTTCTTTCTTTCTTTCTTTCTTTCCTTCTTTCTCTTTCTCTCTTTCTTTCTCTCTTTCTTTCTTTCTTTCTCTCTTTCTTTCTTTCTTTCCTTCTTTCTCACTTTCTTTCTTTCCTTCTTCTTTCTCACTTTCTTTCTTTCTTTCCTTCTTTCTCACTTTCTTTCTTTCTCTCTTTCTTTCTTTCTTTCTTTCCTTCTTTCTCACTTTCTTTCTTTCTTTCCTTCTTTTCACTTTCTTTCCTTTCCTTTCTCTTTCTCTTTCTTTCTTTCTTCTTTCTTTCTTTCTTTCCTTCTTTCTCTCTCTCTTTCTTTCTTTCTTTCTTTCTTTCTCTCTTTCTTTCTTTCTTTCTTTCTTTCCTTCTTTCTCACTTTCTTTCTTTCTTTCCTTCTTTCTCACTTTCTTTCCTTCTTTCTCTTTCTTTCTTTCTTTCTTTCTTTCTTTCTTTTTTCTTTCTTTCCTTCTTTCTCTCTTCTCTTTCTTTCTTTCTTTCTTTCTTTCTTTCTTCTTTCTCTTTCTCTCTTTCTTTTTTCTTTCTCACTTTCTTTCCTTCTTTCTCTTTCTCTCTTTCTTTCTTTCTTTCTTTCTTTTCTCACTTTCTTTCCTTCTTTCTTCTCTTTCTTTCTTTCCTTCTTTCTCACTTTCTTTTTTTCTTTCCTTCTTTCTCACTTTCTTTCTTCTCTTTCTTTCTCTCTTTCTTTCTTTCTTTCTTTCTCTCTTTCTTTCTTCCTTCTTTCTCTTTCTCTCTTTCTTTCTTTCTTTCTTTTTTTTCCTTCTTTCTCACTTTCTTTCTTTCCTTCTCTCTTTCTCTCTTTCTTTCTTTCTTTCTTTCTCACTTTCTTTCCTTCTTTCTCTTTCTCTCTTTCTTTCTTTTTTCTTTCTTTCCTTCTTTCTCACTTCTTTTCTTTCTTTCTTCTTTCTCACTTTCTTTTTTTCTTTCTTTCCTTTCTCTTTCTCTCTTTCTTTCTTTCTTTCTTTCTTTCTTTCTCACTTTCTTTCCTTCTTTCTCTCTTTCTTTCTTTCCTTCTTTCTCACTTTCTTTCCTTCTTTCTCTTTCTCTCTTTCTTTCTTTCTCTCTTTCTCACTTTCTTTCCTTCTTTCTCTTTCTCTCTTTCTTTCTTTCTTTCTTTCTTTCTTTCTTTCTTTCTTCCGTCTCCTGAACAAAGCGGTCGTGGTGTCTAGCTGCTGGTTGCCTGGTAACGAGTCCTGGGAGACCTGAAGTCCAGATGAACGAGGGGACAGTAAACGCTGCACCTGCAGACCCTGCCAACAGGCTTTGTTCAAACACACAAAACTTTATTTAACATGCAGGTCCACAACTCAGACAGTGTGCAGTGAGACTGAATGTTGTTCCTGTTCATTCATCTGTTCACTGCCACATCACCAATACAAAAATAATAATATGATATTAACGATAATATAAATATTCACATCATTAGAATAAATATTTATATATTTTGTGTTGCCGTAGTGACCCGGAGTCCCTGAGCTGTACACCCGTCACATCTGGACTCTGCTGTGTTCAGGTCCTCCTCTTGATGAGGCGTTCGCTGACCTGCTGCCGCTGCACGTGAACCACATCAGTCTGTTGACATCCTCAGCCAATGAGAGGAGGAGGAGGCTGAGGAAGGCCGTGATTGGCTGCAGGCAGGAGTAGGGTGAGCTCACGTCGATGCTGATGTCAGCTGACGACCTCGTAAGTGTGGAGATGTTGGTTTTTCCTCCGAGTGAACGACGTCAGACCAAAAACTGACAGCAGGGAGATACGGGGTTTCCACAGCAACAAGAGGAGACACCAGGACGCCCCTCCCCCCTCTTCTTCTCTGTGTGCGGTCATGAATAAATGACAGTGAGGGGAGGGGGAGGGGGAGTGCTGAGTCGGGCTGCAGCCTCTCTACATGCTGTTGGAGGATGGGGGAGGGACAGGTGGGGGAGGGGTGGTGTATCTGGTTTGTATTCAACGCTCATCACCTGACTGAGTTCACCGCAGAACAGTCACGTCCTCTTCATCAGTCAGCTTCACACCTGAAGGTCACACCACTGTTCGTCCATGAAGGAACAATAAAGTTTTATCAGCAGCTCTACTTCCTATTGTAGCTCTGAGGTCACATCACTGCTCTGTGTTTGTTTCTCTGTTCATCTATTAAGGAACAATAAAGTTTCATTCAAGTCCATTTTAGTATTTGCTGTTGTTATTGTTGTTTATTGTTGTTGTTTATTGTTGTTGCTGTTTATGGTTGTTATTGTTTATTGTTGTTGTTTATTGTTATGGTTGTTATTGTTATTGTTGTTTATTGTTGTTATTGTTTATTGCTGTTGCTGTTTATTGTTGTTGCTGTTTATTGTTGTTGCTGTTTATTGTTATTGTTGTTATTGTGGTTATTGTTTATTGTTGTTGCTGTTTATTGTTATTGTTGTTGCTGTTTATTGTTAGTTGTTGTTATTGTTGTTGCTGTTTATTGTTATTGTTATTATTGTTATTGTTATTTATTGTTATTGTTGTTGGTATTGTTTATTGTTGTTGTTGTTATTGTTTATTGTTGTTGCTGTTTATTGTTGTTATTGTCGCTTATTGTTGTTATTGTTTATTATTGTTGGTATTTCTTTATTGTTGTTGCTGTTTATTGTTGTTTATTGTTGTTACTGTTGTCCAGTGTTCGTGTGTTGAGCTGTCCTTCACAGAAACAGTATAAACTTATGTAACAGCAGGACAGTTAAGCTCCGCCCTCTGCTTCTCTCAGACAAGACCTTTGACCTGTAGGTGGCGCTGGAGGCAGAATTTAATGGAAACCTCATTTCAGCTCATGTGTCACTGAGTGGGCGGGGCCAGGGACACTACTGCACACAGTGGGATGAAGAACCTTGAGTCCAGGATCCAGTTCTAAGGCCCTGTTCAGGGTCAGGGTTGAAACAAACCTGCTCTGAAAGACCTCACTGCTCCCCTCCACCCTCCTGCAGCAGCTGACGGCCACAGCAGGCAGGCGTTACCATGGAGACGGCCATCATGCCGGTGTCATGCCCCTCAGCCTCCAGCACGGACACATGACTGAGACATGAAGGTCTGAAGGAGGGAGGGTGTCTCGTCAGCTGTGTCCTCTCCCCGACAAAGACCTCATTCATTAATGAGCAGTTCATATGCTAATGAGGGGGGGGTGTTTATAATCCAGATCACAGCTCTGCTGCAGGGTCCAGGTCTGGGTCCATGTGGTAATGATGAATATTAAGAGGAAAGGCTCAGGGACCCAGAATCTCTGAATCCTGTTGTTTTCTGGACCCTCTGGTCCCGGAGGACTGAGCTGCCTCCTCCTCACCAGCAGCTGAGGGACTGGACCAGTTCACATCAGTAAAATCCAGTTGAGTTCACGATATCTAACAAGAGTCTGGAGGATCGATCCAGTTTTCACTAGATCCTTCATATCAGGAGAGTCCAGAACTAGATCCAAGTCTTGTATTTAAACATGAGCACACACAGAGGTTTCAGTGGATGTCTCTGAAAGTCCCTCATATCACTGTGGAGTCCACCAGAGGACACCAGGTCTCTCAGGGTCTCTCAGGGTCTCTGAGCATTGCCTCGAAGACCCTCAGAGATTGATTATTGGATCTGAACTTCTGTGACTCCGTCTTGAAAGGACTTCATTCTTCTGACAAGATCACAAACATCACATGACACCCACAGAGGCATCATGGGTAGTCTGGGTTTTAGCCTGGGGGAATGAGATTGGTACAGTTGTGGGGGGGGGTCCATGTGACAGTAAATTATAAACCACAGGCTAACTCAAATAAACAAGAGGATCAAAAGCAGGACCAGAGTCCACCATGAGATCTCTTCACAGTGGACTAGAACCCAGTAGAACCCTTCTGTCCAACAGTCAGCTGACTCTGACAGACCAATCACCCCCAACTCTCTCCTACCAGCACGTGACATCACTGCAGGAGTGGGTGGGGCCAGAACTCACCCCTCCCTGAGATGAAATCCTCCGTGATCTTTAATCCAACAGGAGATTGTGTAACAGCTGACAGAGCTCGACCTTCACTGAGCTACGGCAACAGAGAGAGTGACATCATCACCTGAGTGACGTCATCACCTGAGTGACATCACCTGAGTGACATCATCATCTTAGGGACATCACTTGAGTGACGTTATCACCTGAGTGACATCACCTGAGTGACATCACCTGAGTGATGTCACTCAGGTGATGTCACTCACCTGAGTGACATCACCTGAGTGACATCATCACCTGAGTGACATCATCACCTGAGTGACATCACCTGAGTGACATCATCACCTGAGTGACATCATCACCTGAGTGACATCATCACCTTAATGACATCACCGGAGTGACTTCACCTGTGACATCATCAGTCTGTAGGAGACTCAGCAGATACAAACAGATGTAAATGTTTATTTATAATTTCAGGACAAACAGAAGAAGATGTTTTTGTGCAAGTGATTCTTTGTCTCACTCACACACACATACACACACACTCTCACACTCACACTCTCACACACACACACACACACACACTCTCTCACACACACTCTCTCACACTCACACTCTCACACACACACACACACACTCTCTCACACACACTCTCTCTCACACTCACACTCTCACACACACACACACACACACTCTCACACTCACACTCTCTCACACACACACACACACACACACACTCTCTCACACACACTCTCTCTCACACTCACACTCTCACACACACACACACACACACTCTCACACTCACACTCTCACACACACACACACACACACTCTCACACTCACACTCTCTCACACACACACACACACACACACACACACTCACACACAGACTCACTCACTCACTCATACTCTCACACACACACTCTCACACTCACACTCTCACACACACACACACACACACACACACTCTCTCACACACACTCTCTCACACTCACACACACACACACACACACACTCTCTCACACTCACACTCTCTCACACACACAACACACACACACACACACACACTCACACACAGACTCACTCACTCATACTCTCACACACACACACACACACACACACACACACACACACACACACACACACCTATAGGTGATGAATAATTTAAAGCTGCAGGAGAAAGTGCTCTGTCACCCCCCCCCCCCCCACACACACACACACACAGGACTGAGGTGAGGGCAGTGTGTGTGTGTGTGTGTGAGACAGGTCCACATCATCCTGTGGTTCTGGTCCTGTGGACGGACTCTGACTCTGCTCTGAGACCTGGACCTGTTCAGTTTACAATCAGCTGTCAGGCTGCAACAGTTTCTTCATTGTCAATAAAAACTGATCAGTTATTGACCCCCCCCCCCCACACACACACACACACACACACACACACTCCTCATCATCTTCATCAGGGTGTTGCTCAGGGGCACTGCGGCAGGACCTGAACCTGTGTCAGCAGAGTGAGAGAGGGGACGAGAGACATACCACGTGACCTTCAGCAGCTCTCTGACCAATGGAATGAATGGACTGTAAATAGGAACCAATGAGGAGCGGGGGGCGGATATAAAAGGCTGAGAGCCGCTTTAATCCGCAGCAGCAGCAGCAGCAGACCCAGACCCGCTCCAGACCAGACCACATCACCGCAGACTGAACCGACAGGTAGGAGCTGCTTTAGTTCTGACCAATCACAGCACAGCTCATCAACTCATCAATGCATCAAGTTATCGGTTAAAATCTGAGGCCCGCGCTCTGCGGCCGTCAGACAAACGGGAGGGAATCAGTGAGAGACAGAGGGTTAAAGAACAAAGGAGCGGGAAGAGACAGAGAGAGAGAGACAGGAGGGTTACTGGCTGTTTACCCGCTGTTGAGCTGCAGAGAGCCTGTCTCTCTCTCTCTGTCTCTCTCTGTCTCTCTGACCTTGCAGTCCGTTCTGTCTGCAGGTGTTGCGCAGTCTCGCGGATACACCGGATCAGCTGATCATCTTTAATCTCACTCAGTAACTCGAACACCTTTGAATCTGAATATGCAGGTTGGAACAAAAGGCCCTTAAATAAATCCACCTTAAATCCAGCCCGCCGTCAAAAGTCCTTAATCTGCATAATGAGGACAGACAGCGGAGACACTGCGGCTGTTGGCGCCGCTGCGTCAGTCTCCATCACCGTCTGTCCTCACGTCTCCTCTTTAAACAAACACACAGCGCACGCTCAGTTTAATATTTCATCTTTAATGAGCTGCTCCGTCGTTATGGTTCGGGTGGAACGGACCGGACCCGGTTCTGTTCGGTACAGTGAATCCCGAGCACCGAGCTGAAGGTGACCGCGACGTCGCGCGGTGCAGCAGCCGCGCTCTGAAGGGTTAACCCCGGTCTGCTGCTGCGTCACTGCCGCGGCCTCCCGCAGATCATAATCAGCCTCTGTGTCCCGGTTTAGACTCACGCTGATCCCCTCAAGGGTTTCCTGATCCGAGCCGAGCCGGGCCGGGCCTGTACTCTGTCCTGAACACGTGATCAGTCACATGTCTCTTGATGCAGGTGATTTTATTTTTTACGATTATTCCTCAGAAATAAACGGGTCTGTGTCCTGAGATCTGGATTTCAGGCAGACCAGGTCCCGGAGTTGAGACTGAGGATCAGGACAGAGACAAGCTGATGAGGATGACATTATGAGTCAGTATTTCTTCTTCTACTGAGGAATACTGACTCTAATTACAAACCTCTGATTGGGAAGCAGGTGACTCAGTCTCAGTGTGAAGTATTTCAATTTAGCTCCACCTGCTGCTGCTTCATGAAAATACACCTGAACCAGAGAAACTCGGACTGATGCCGGTGGCACTGTGTGGCGTGCTGGTCTGGATCCGGATCCGGATCCGGATCTGGATCTGGATCTGGATCTGGATCTGGATTCTTCTTCCGCTGAAAACTGGTTTTCATAGTTTAACTGTGGATGAAGATAATTATTATTATTTTTATGACTGGTCAAACTGCTAATTAATAATTTAAGATTTGAGTGAGCCTCAGTGACAATGAAAAATATGATATTAATATATAAACAATAACGTGATGATATGAAGGAAAATGTTTAACCATCAATAAAAACATTAATCTGAGTTGGTTCTTCACTTGATGCTAAACATGTTTCATAAACACAACATTCATGTGAATGTGGAGCTCATTAATATTCACACTAACATGTTCACTAACTGGAACTGGTCCCAGGTCAGCAGTCCCGACGTCATCATGCCTTTCGGAAACACCCATAACAAGCTGAAGATGAACTACTCAGCGGAGCAGGAGTACCCTGACCTCAGCAAGCACAACAACCACATGGCCAAGGTGCTCACGCCCGAAATGTACGGCAACCTGAGGGACAAGGAGACGCCCAGCGGATTCACCCTGGACGATGTCATCCAGACCGGTGTCGACAACCCAGGTAACACCCCAAATAATATCTCCATCCACAGACCAGGTCTTTGATAAACCAGGTAACCACTCCTGTGGACCACCCAGACTAGTTAACCCCGTCCTCTGCAGCCCTGGACACTCCCCCCAGAACCAAGTAACATCTGTCCTCCTCAGACCAGGTTACTTTCCCCAGACCTGGTAAGTCTGTCCCTAAACCACATAACCACTTCCAAACCAAGAGACCCCATCCCCACACCAGGTCACCAGACTGGGTAACCACACTTCTTTAGACTTGGTGATACCAGACCAGGTTACACCTTACATAAAACAGGTAACAGGACAGGACAGTCAGACCAGGCCACCTCTCCCTAGACCAGGGAATCCCATCCACCAGAGTCCAGGCCATGTAACCTTTCAGCAGCCCAAGTAGCCCCTTTCCAAAACCACGAAGGTCCTTTCACAGACAAGCGAACCCTGCTCTCTTAAACCAGGTAGACTTCGCTGAACTAGATGACCCAACCCCCCAGACAAGGTCATCACTCCCCCACCAGGTAACTCCTGCTTCCCCAAAGAAGGTACCTCCTCATGTTGTTTGTCACCTTGACACAGAGAAATTCTGTGCAGCTGCTACTTGATGATAAACTCTTTAATTGGATCGACTTGTTAGATCAGGTTAATTTCTGCTCGTTAATTCCCCCACAGGAAGGGAAGGAGGGGAATTGTTACTTCCCGTCTGATCGCCTGATCCTCAAATCCAACCTAATTTAGTTGGCAGGATTTGTGAAAAACATTTTAACACAAAGTAACGAGTGTAGATACTTGGCAGTGACTGATTGGCCATTTTGTGTCTCTGCAGGTCACCCATTCATTATGACGGTGGGCTGCGTCGCCGGAGACGAGGAGACATACGAGGTGTTCAAAGAGCTGTTGGACCCAGTGATCGAAGACCGCCATGGAGGATACAAACCATCAGACAAACACAAGACGGATCTGAACTCTGAAAACCTGCAGGTAAACAACAACAGTCGTCATTAACTGATTCATTCTCCTAATCTTCTGACTATAAAACTCAACACTTCCTGCAGATGTTTCACATTAAAAGTTTTTCCTTTCCTTGGATGCTTTTAATGTGAAAATCTACAGGAAGTTTCACTGATGGTAGAGCTGATGAAGAGTAGAATCTATTAGAGGATGAAAAGTGTTTCTGCTCGCATGCAGATGAACTGGTTGTTCAAACAGTGACAGGACTGATTTGTAAATAATGTAGCTTTGATCATGTGACTGATCATGTGACTGTAGCTGGTTTGACTCTACAGCTACAGTCAGTTTTGTTAATGAAGCTCCACATCACAGATTTGTCTGAGGGATGTGAGGAAGCCATCTTGCCTTAAACACTGTTCACTCTTCACTGGTCATCATTCAGTCACCATGACAACAGCAGCAACCAAAAACAAAACATAAAAAGGCCCTGAACAGTCCTTTCATACAATCAGAAGACCCCAGACATATTGATCATCGATTATAAATAACCCACGCTGTTAAATGAACAGTTCACATTGTCTATCAGGCAGGATACAGAGATCCATCATCACTGTGTTCAGCTACAGGTGATCCAGGTACCACAGGTGTTCAGTCCATCAACTCCATAGATCAAAGTAGATATCATCAAAAGGTGAAATATACATAAACTGCAAATCAAATATTTATATCACTGTTTTGAAATGGGGCCCACCCTTCATTAAAGAGCTTTTCCCTCCCACAGTCGATCTGTCGCCTGTTCACACATCAAATCTATTCACTCAGTAAAACTGGACATAGACTCGGATTTCCAGTGATGTCAAATAATTCTACAGCCAGTGAGTCTGGTTTCTTTTTAACCCACAATCCAACAGGTTCTTGACAGGCATCACGGCTGACATCATCCCTACCACCTGTAGGGCTCTATCTCTACATGAGTCCGTTCAGGCATTTTTCTAAAGTTATTTTACTCTTGGTTTTTGTCATCCTGGTCAAACCACACCAACCTTCTCCTGTCTGCTGCTGTAACTGACCCAGACCTCCAGTTCTTCCTGTTCACGTCCTCCCTTCAACAGAGCAGTGGCTCTGTCCGTGGTGCTGAAGGGACAATGGCTTCCACTGTGATCTCGACTGATCTTTTGTTGTGTTTCAGGGTGGAGACGATCTGGATCCAAACTACGTTCTGAGCTCCCGGGTTCGGACAGGACGGAGTATTCGTGGCTTCTGTCTGCCACCACACTGCAGCCGTGGAGAACGACGCGCCATCGAAAACCTCTCCATCGAAAGTAAGAAACAGTTTATTCATATAAAGACACGCAAGCGGCACAGTTTCAACTGTCTGATGGTGCGTTCAGGGACACTAATAATGTCTGCAGACTCACTGAGGCAGAGGAAGAACAAACTCTACTCTTTATCAGTCATTTAGCTCTAACTGCAGCTGAAAACGCCCCGTCTTTATTTAGATATTTTCCCATCATGCCTCAGTGAGCATGTCAGTGAATGCAGCAGCAGCAGATCAAACTGTTATATAACTGTGAGCTGTGTGTCGTCCTGCTGTGACTCCTAATGAGGCTGAGAGCTCAGTCATTCTAAACCACCTCTTTCACATGCAAATGAGACTGAACTGAACCGGACTGGACTGGACTGAACTGGCTGAACCCAGCAGACCAGAGGTTCTGCTGCCCCCCCACTGTCTGAAAACACATGACACAGACAGAACGTCACCTTTGTTTTTTTTAATTGACATATTATTTATTGAAGTAAAGGAACAGGTGACAGTACCCACCGCACGGGTCAGTTCTGTAAAGCTTACTGGACCGAAACGTTCTGCTTGGTCTAGAAATAAAATCCAGGGCATGATGACGAAATTAAGGGAACATTTGAAGGAAATGAAGGTAAAATCCAAAGACTCCAGCTTGGTTTGAGTTGTGAGACAGAACAGAGAGTCAGAAGAAAACAGACATGAAGATACAGAGTTGGACTAAACTGTGAGATACGAGCCTCTTTGAAGTCAGAGAGAGATTGATGTAAAAACTTCAGCCGTCCTCTGAGACTAAAATACTCCGTCAGTCACATGAGCTAAAAACCTATAATTTATTAATTAATTCAGTTCATTACTTAGAAGTGTAATTATGAGTTATTGTCCCCATTTTATTTACAATCAGTGTGAAATGACACTGATTACATTCCCCCAGGGACCTGGAGACCTGAGCAGGGCTTTGCCCTGAATTCAGCCTCTCAGGCACCAAACCTATCCTGCCTCCTTCTCACCTGACGATGATGATTGATGTTGGGTTTATGACCTCCCTTGTGTCTGACCTTTGACCTCCTGTGTGTACTGCAGGTCTGGACATCCTGGATGGAGATTTAAAGGGCAAGTACTATGCTCTGAAGAACATGACGGAGGAGGAGCAGCAGCAGCTGATCGATGACCACTTCCTGTTCGACAAGCCCGTCTCCCCACTGCTGCTGGCGTCCGGCATGGCCCGCGACTGGCCCGATGGCCGTGGCATCTGGTCAGTGAACACATCACCAACTCTGACCTCTGACCTGCTGAGATAGTGCTACTGAGTTGAAACACTGAGATACCAATAAACAAAAGGGATGATGTGATGCAGAACAATCACTAAATGACAGATGAAAAAGTGTGACCATCATATCTGAAGTATGGATACAAAGAAAAGATAAAATGTTAGGAAACATAAAAAGACAAGAAGCTCATGAAAGACGCAGGAAAATTTGAGAACAATGAGAAACTCTGAGTATATTGTGAGATATTGAGACAAAAGAAACAAATCACAGATTAGTGAGAGACAAATTCAAAACATCTTACGAGATACTGAGTCAGAACGAGATGCTGAGTCAGAACGACCAGATACTGAGTCAGAACAAGATACTGAGTCAGAACAACGAGATACTGAGTCAGAACAAGATACTGAGTCAGAACGAGATACTGAGTCAGAACGACCAGATACTGAGTCAGAACAAGATACTGAGTCAGAACGACCAGATACTGAGTCAGAACAAGATGCTGAGTCAGAACAACGAGATACTGAGTCAGAACAAGATGCTGAGTCAGAACAACGAGATACTGAGTCAGAACAAGATACTGAGTCAGAACGAGATACTGAGTCAGAACGACCAGATACTGAGTCAGAACAAGATACTGAGTCAGAACGAGATACTGAGTCAGAACGACCAGATACTGAGTCAGAACAAGATACTGAGTCAGAACGACCAGATACTGAGTCAGAACAAGATGCTGAGTCAGAACAACGAGATACTGAGTCAGAACAAGATACTGAGTCAGAACGAGATGCTGAGTCAGAACGACCAGATACTGAGTCAGAACAAGATACTGAGTCAGAACGAGATACTGAGTCAGAACGACGAGATACTGAGTCAGAACGACGAGATACTGAGTCAGAACGACCAGACACTGAGTCAGAACGACGAGATACTGAGTCAGAACAAGATACTGAGTCAGAACGAATGAGACTGTACAGGAATAAACTGGAATAAAGAGACAGCGGCTAAAAGCAGCAGAATCATAAGATACTGTGTGCAAACTGAGCCTCAGAGGTGAATAAATTCAGAGTGAAAGTCTCAGTGATTAACCCTTCACTCTCTGGTTGACCTGCAGGCACAACGACAACAAGACCTTCCTGGTTTGGGTGAATGAGGAAGATCACCTGCGCGTCATCAGCATGCAGAAAGGAGGCAACATGAGGGAGGTGTTCACCCGCTTCTGCACCGGACTCACCAAGGTGAGCGGCTGCATTCCGCCTTCTGTTTACTGTATCCTGCAGTGTCTGATCCCACCTGTCCACACCTGACCAACTCTCTCACTGTGTAACAGATTGAGGCCTTGTTTAAGGAGCGGGGTCATGAGTTCATGTGGAACGAACACCTGGGCTACGTCCTCACCTGCCCGTCTAACCTGGGGACGGGACTGAGAGCTGGAGTCCACGTCAAACTGCCAAATGTCAGCAAGCACGAGAAGTTTGGAGAGATCCTGAAGAGGCTGAGGCTCCAGAAGAGAGGAACAGGTAAACAGAGAGACAGGTAGTATGACAGGTAGACAGTTGCAAGGACACGTTTGTTCTGAGTGGTTTCCTGTGAGTCCTAGGGGGAAATCTCCAGAACCAGGTTCCACACAGTCTCCTTTGTGACCTCTGTATATCCCTCTGAGAACATCAGACCATCAGGGAACAGGATTCAAATATCCAGACCTCGCACCTGTAGACAGGTGTTGAGGGCCTCGGCAGGAGATATCAGCTCAGCCACAAGTCCTCCAGATGGCCCGAGGTTAGGTTTTAGAGTCAGGTGTTTTGTCGTTCAGAAATCCTGCCCTCGTTACATCACTTCCTGTTTGCGTCTCAGGTGGCGTGGACACAGCGGCAGTGGGCGGAGTCTTTGACATCTCCAATGCAGACCGTCTGGGTTTCTCGGAGGTGGAGCTGGTTCAGATGGTGGTGGACGGTGTCAACCTGCTGGTGGACATGGAGAAACGCCTGGAGGCCGGAGAGAGCATCGATGACATGATGCCCGAGCAGAAGTGAACTGTGTCACTGTAACCTCTGACACCCCCCCTCACCCCCTCACCCCCCCTCACCCCCTCACCCCCTCACTGTAATCAATCAGAACCCGTCCTGAACCAACAGGACGTTTAGAGCCGCTCAGTTAGACTTCAGTCTTCCAACATGTGAAGGATTTTCTATTTCCTGTCTCCACCTGTTGGACTCATCTAACACCTGAAATATCTAATAAAGTCTCTGTGGCCCCAACTAAATGCTGCGCTCACCTGTCGTCATTCAGCACGCACACACACATGAAGTTAATTATTTATTATGTCACGTTTCAGCAGGAAGAAAAAAGTAATGTATAAAATATAAAGTCATCAGACTGAACTGGTTCAGGTTCTGTGCCTCTGATCCAGTCTCATACTCACTGAGTCTCACAGAGTGTGGCTCCAGACCAAGACCTGAATAACAGCAGACCTCAGATCAGTCACGTGGATCAATCAAACCAGCAGCTGTGAGAACTGACGCCACCTGCTGGTGACTTAGAGTCACTGACATCATCAACTCATCCAATAGAAACTTCCTATAATGAAATAATGTTACAATGTGTTTGACTCGTTGAAACGCAGCTGAGTGTTTAAATGTCAGTGAATCTTCATCCACTCATCGATGAGAGGACTCATTAATACACCTGGAGGCTGGACTTACCTGTGTCCCTCAAGGACTGTGACAGTCTGCAGAGCTGAAACCTGATGAATAAATTCAGTCTGTACCTTTTTACTGTCACCACACACACTGATGACGTCACTGCAGGTGGACCTGACACCTGAGTGTCATCCAGACATCAGTCAGCCATATCATGTTCTCATACAATGAACACTGAGTCCAGACTGTGAGGACAGGAGGACGATTTACAGCAGCATACTTCCTGATATCATCAGGTTACACCTCAACACACCTGTACCTGACTGTACTGACACATTCATCTGAACTCAAATCCCCAGATCCCCTAACCCTCCAATCTGTAATTTATATTAACAATGTAACTAAGTTTAAAATGGAGCGCTGCCTCTGTTCGACTCATTTATATTTATTCTTATTAAAATGTGGTTTATTTGTAACAGAAGCTCAGGGCAGAGCTGTTGTTAAATCACGTATTTTTAGCTTCATCTTCAGACTGACGAGCAGCAGCAAATATTATATTTCAGCTCAGATCAAATTTTATCAGGTATGAAAACACTACAGAGGAACAGGTAAATGACCAAAGGGCTGCAGAGATAACACACTGATCGGCCACTCGCCTTAGCAGCTAGGCAGAGCACACGTCTCCTCACGTCTCTGAAAACACCTGAGCAGATTTCCAAACAGATGCTTTTTAGATAAACTGACTTAGTGTTAATAGAGAAAACATGAAAACTTAAGTGATATAATAACAGTCTTTTCAGCTTTGAGTCCGGCTCTGAGTCGCTGCTGTTGTTGCTATTTGGTGTGAAATGCATTCTGGGATACTTAGCTGTCTCATGCATCATGGGTAAGACGGGCGGAGCGAGAACACTTGAGATCTTTGATGTGTACTTGGTCTGTAGCTGATGACGTTTCACAAGAACACAGAGAAACCGTCCCTGACCCCTCTGGGCTTCTGTAGTTTGACAAAAAACTCCATCCACACAGGAAACTGTGCTACTGCAGGTGTTTAATGAGACACAGGTGAACCTGACGTTCAGTTAACAAATAACAACAACAATCAGCCGCCAATCAGCTGTCGTTCAGCTGACGATCAGCCGTCGTTCAGCCGACGATCAGCCGTCGTTCAGCCAACGCTCACATGTACAAAAGAAGAAACAAATCAACATGAAAACAAGGGTGAATCTCTGTCAAACTATTTACATTCACAACACTGACTCACACCAATCTGTCTGGACACACGTGACCCCTTCAGTCTGACACCACCCTCACCTGTTCTCTGGTGGGCGGGTCTAAAACACCTGCAGGTCAGTCATTGCAGAGCCTCTTTCAAAATAAAACAAATGTACATCACAGAACAGTTCCTGTGTCTCACAACAGACTCCAAGTCCCATGATCCTTTGCCACAAGTGCGATGTGGAGCTGCCCCTGCTGTGCTGGGAGCAGGTGAGGGAAACCCCATATGGAAAGGCAGACAGTTTAATGACAGAGAGGCAGTGATGTCATCATCATCAATAATCAATAATCAAACAATATTGATATCGAGCAGCAGTCGAATTTGTGGGTGATGTCAGAGCAGTAACAGCTGAACTGAACCAATCAACATGAAGGTCATGATGATGTCATCTGTGAACCAGGAACAAGGAGGAAGATGTTGAATAACTCACACACACCTGTCTGTGTCTACCTGTCTGTCTCCGCCTGTCTTAGTCTGCCTGTCTTAGTCTACCTGTCTGTCTCCGCCTGTCTGTGTCCGCCTGTCTTAGTCTACCTGTCTTAGTCTGCCTGTCTTAGTCTACCTGTCTGTCTCAGCCTGTCTGTGTCCACCTGTCTTAGTCTACCTGTCTGTCTCCGCCTGTCTGTGTCCACCTGTCTGTGTTCACCTGTCTGTCTCCACCTGTATGTCCACCTGCCTGTGTCCACCTGTCTGCGTCCACCTGTCTGTCTACCCTTCTTAGTCCAACCTCTTTGTCTACCTGTTTCTGTCCACCTGTCTCTGTCCACCTGTCTCTGTCCACCTCTCTTTGTCCACCTGTCTCCGTCTACTCCTCTCTTTCCACCTGTCTGTCCACCTGTTTCTGTCTTCCTGTCCCTTCACCTGTCTGTCCACCTGTCTCTGTCTCTACAGTTTGAGTTCGTTGGCGATCTTGGAGGCGATGTTCTTGAAGGCAATGGACGTTCCTGAAATTCGTTTGAATCTCACTCCGTTGAGCGAGAGGCGGGGCAGTTTGCACACCTCCATCTCCCATTGGACGAGGCTGTCGGCGTGTCCGTCTCCGTGGACGCAGAGCAGAAGGAAGCGCTCGCGCTGCTCGTAGTCACAGTTGTTGGCGTCCAGAACTTTCCTGATCTCCCTCATCATGTCCAGCGGCTCCATGGAAGACGTGGTCTTCATGCTCCAGGTGAACCTCAAAGAGCGGGGCTTCGAGTCCTTCAGGTGAGGGGGCGCAGGGGAACCAGGCTCCTCCTTCTGATCAGCTGATACGTTCCGACTGGGGGGGGGGGGGGGGGGGGGGGGGGTTGTGTTAACATTCACAATATTTGAACTTTATTTGTTCACACAGCAGCACACAACAAACTAGAATCACCTCCTCTGCCGAGTAATGGCTACAAAGTGTTTTGTGAGGTCACCGTGACCTTGACCTTTGACCTCCAAAATTGAATTAGTTCATCCTTGAGTCCAGACGAATGTTTGTGCCAAATGTGAAGAGGTTCTGTCAAGGTGTTAGTTAGTTTGTTTATTGACCCCAATGGGAATTTATTTTCGACGCATCATCTCACACGTTGAGAAAGTTCCCTCAGCTGTTAGTTTTACTTAGGGCTGCTATGGCTGAGGGTGTCGGACCCTGTTGCACCTCAGGGTGCTGTACCTCCGTCCGGAGGGCAGAACAGTGACGTGGCAGTGGAGTGGGTGGGTGGGGGCTTGTGATATTGCATATGCGAGTGGGCAGACTAATTGATTTGGTAGCGGTGTTGGTGATTGAAGAGACGTGGAGCAGCAGAACAGGCTGAACAATGTTTCTAACAGTGAGAGACATATAGTCCTTTTAGTTTGCTGGTTACTGAGATACTGGAGGAATAACACTAGCATGTGGAGATGGTGTCTGATTGGCTGGGCTGCAGGACCTGTCCACTACTCTCAACCAACCAGAATGAAAAGAATTACAACAACAATCAACACAACAGAGACAGACACAAACACCTGTCTGACTCACCTGGACCCTTCAGGTCTCCCGTTTCTCTCAACCTCTGAAGGCCCTCTGAAGCAAGGACATGAGGACACAAGGACAAGAGGACACAAGGACATGAGGACACAAGGACATGAGGACACAAGGACAAGAGGACACAAGGACAAGAGGGCACAAGGACAAGAGGGCACAAGGACAAGAGGACACAAGGACAAGAGGACACAAGGACATGAGGACACAAGGACAAGAGGACACAAGGACATGAGGACACAAGGACAAGAGGACACAAGAACAAGAGGACACAAGGACAAGAGGACACAAGGACAAGAGGACACAAGGACATTAGGACACAAGGACAAGAGGACACAAGGACATGAGGACACAAGGACATGAGGACACAAGGACAAGAGGACACAAGGACAAGAGGACACAAGGACATGAGGACACAAGGACACAAGAACAAGAGGACACAAGGACAAGAGGACACAAGAACAAGAGGACACAAGGACAAGAGGACACAAGAACAAGAGGACACAAGGACACAAGAACAAGAGGACACAAGGACAAGAGGACACATGAACAAGAGGACACAAGGGAGGAAGTTTCACTGTTAATGAGCAGGTGGAAAAAGGAGCAGGTAAATACACCTCCCATGATGCTTTGTGCTGGCGTACCTTCGTGTGAGTTTGGAGGTGAGTTTGGAGAACAGGTTGGTGGATCCCCTGGCTCGTGATTGGGCGAGGGGTGTGGCGTCATGTGACAGGCTGGGCGAGGCGGGGGGGCCGTTGTAGGTGGCGGTGCGTCTCTCTCTGAGCTGACCTCCATGGAAGGTGCTGCGACTTGCCGTCCCCCGAGGGAAACGTAGCCGGTCGGGAGGGGTCGCTCCACTGCTTATGCTGTGGGTTGAAGCTCCGCCCACAGATCTCTGGGTGGGTGTGGTCGCTGAGCTGAAAGGGAGGAGGGGTTACTGAGTGTCTGTACTTCCTGTCATGGAGTCACGATCAGGGTCAGAGCTGATGTGGTCTCTCATCCCGGTCCTCAGACCAGTACCTGTTCTCTTTGCCATTGTGGACCACAGAGTGACGGTCTGTCGAGTTCCTCTCCGTGCAGACGTACGTGTTCCTCCTCGTCATGCTGGATGAGCCGCCCTGAGTCAAACACACGTCATCAACACAGACCAGGTCCAGCCGCAGTCTGATCCAGATCAGGCTTTAAAAGGTTTCAGCCAGGACAGGTGAGAACTGGTCCTCAGCTCTTCAACTACCAGTTAAACATGTTCATTACTGATTCATCTGCAGATTATTTAATCAATCAATGAGCTGATTATTGAACAGGGCTGGGTATTGCCACTGATTTCCTGAATTGATTCGATATTGATCAGTCAGAGATATTAGTTGTTCTTGGATATGAATGAGGTTCTCAGAGAACTGATACCATGAATTGTTCCCCTGATTAAAAACATTCATGTTTACATTATGAATGTCACAGAGCAGTTACATTAATGTTCTTTCTATTTAACACGACCCACAGTTTAGACACATCTCAGGAAATAAGAGATGTAATGTGTTGTTAATGTACCAGCTACACAGCTTCTTCTTCTCATCTCACACAGCTGAGTTGCAGCTACTTTCAAAGGTGATGTAACCACTGTTACCACGGTGATAAGTTCACATTCATTCCTCGACTTGTGTCGAGCAAAAGAAGCCACATTGGAAACATC
>NC_079382.1:24047500-24145000 GCF_021018895.1 Seriola aureovittata | reverse complement strand
AGAGACAGATATTGTGTCCATGAGAATGAGATGGAAGGAAAACCTGAAAACAAAATGGCTGCCACTCTGACTGTCGGTGGTGTGGAGGAATAAAAATTAACAACCCACTATCTGATCAATAAATACTAAACATTTTTATTATGAGAATGTGGTCTGGTTCTTATTTTGATCCAGATCAGCCACAAACCACATGACTGAAGAGTCCACAGACATCTACATGTTGGTCTAGATCTCTTTGAGACATCTGAAAACGTCCCTGAGGACAAGTGTCAACACGTGTCTCTACTGTCCAGTGAGAAAATAATCAATCGATAAATCACTGATTGATCCATAAGTAAAGTCTGTTAGGTTCAGCTTACAGCAGCTTGACTTTGAGAACGCTTCGTCCATTCAGGGTTTCAGCTACAGACATGTGACATGTGACATCACAAGCTGCACTCTGATTGGACTACAGCACTGAATGACAGAGAAGGACCTGGAGCAGGTAGTGTCATACAGGTAGATACACCTGCTTCATTTGAACATTATTCACTGTAAAATTATTATTCATATTACGAGGCAGGGCCCTCTCACTGCAGGTCGTCTTTCTACATGACCCTACAACTGTGGCAAGAACTCCTGGAACCTCCTGGAGAACCTCCAACGGTCTCTGCAGCCCTGCTGTCTGACAGCTACACCCAGCACAGATCTACACAGCTGAAAAAATAACCACAGTAAAAGCCTCAGCCTCGAACTCAGTCTCTAACAGAACCCTCAGGACCACAGGGTGATGTGATAATACCGTTCAACAGTTAGCACCTCTCCATTAGTGCTGAGGTCACTAACAGGGGGACCTTGGTCCGGGTCAGACCCAGACAGAGTCCCATCTAGACCCGGACCTGTAGGATACAAATTACTGAGAACGATTAAAGTTTGACAGAGCGTGTCAATTTTAACGGCACCGGTTACATGGCGCTGTTCAGCCAATCACTGTACAGAACATTTACTGTACTGTCATATTTACATTACCATGAAAATGACATACTGTGACCCTCAAATCTTCTCAAACCTGGACCCAACACCTCCTCAAGGAGAAACTTTAAACACTTACTGAGACATCCTCCTCCTCAGGTAGAGGCCTCTTAGCTGCTCTTCAAAACTTCTCCAGAACATCTCCAAGAATGAATGAACTTCTCCTAATGGACTCCTGGTCCTCACTACAGCAGCACCAGAGCACCACCTGGGACTCCTGGAACCCCTTTTGGAGACACTGAAAACTTACCAGGCACCGATGAGGTATCTGTCTCGTGGGTAGTGGACCCTGGTTCCCTGGAGCCCACTTCAGGAGCACTGTAATGCCTCCTGAGACACCTGAACCCTCTAAGAGACCCTACAAACCTTCCCAAGGACTCTTGAACCCTCCTCCAGGACAGGATCCACACTGATTGACATGGAAACACCTGGAAACCTTTGAAGAGAACCGGTAACCCACCTGCCGGGTGTGTTCACACTGATACCGTGTAATCCAGGAATGATCCATAAATAAAGGGCTTCGTGGTATCAGCCCTTAATGAGGACTGTACAGGGTTTGAATGATTAATTTGTCCGTTGGTGGCATACTTTTAACAACAATCAACAGTTCAAACAGACTGAGGGTTAAACTCACATTCTCGGCGTCCCGCTCGTTGACAGTGGGCAGGGGGGTCCTGGCGGACATGTTACCCGGGTCAGTGTGAGAGAGGTTCGGTCATGAAGCCGCCTGTCCGCCCCTGAACACCTGTCTAAACTTAGCGGACTGTCTGAGGGCTTCGTTCGCTTCAGGTTGCGTTTATCAGCAGGTTTTCACCCGGCATCACTGGCTCCAGTCCTGGCTACGGGACCAGAGCGTTATCTGGCCCGGCTCAGCTCGGCTCGGCTTCTTTTCCGGCAGTTTTTAACCGACATCGATCCGAAGTGACCGGGAGCAACAGTTCCTCTTTGCTGGCTAAGGTAACCCGGCTAGCTCGCTAGCAGCCCGGCAGAACCGGGTGTGTGTTTCTCGGTCCAGAGCGGGTCCAGATCCGCCTGCTGGTCTCTGTCTCGGGTAAGGTCAAGGGGACAATCCTGGTTCTGTGAGTCTGGCAGTGGGTCCCGGTCCGTTCAGCTCCTCCTCATCCTCTCCGGACAGACTCTGCTAGCCGTTCCGCTAGCCAAAGCCAAGATGGAGGACTAACCAAACCCAGCGCGCTGACAGGATGTGACGTCGGAAGCAGCGCGGAATGTGATTGGTTGATCGGGCTAAGCGGCAGCGTTTGTTGTTGCTAGGGTGACTGGACAGAGCGGACAGTAGGAAGCATCGCAGTCCCACTGATACACTACCTGATGTGTGTATCAGTGGGAATTTCTCGCCTCGTGTCAGTCACCAGCAACTGTTCGAGCCTCATGCTGCTGTGATACAGCTTCAGTGTTTAACCAGCAGGGGGCAGCCGACATTAACAGATGATCATTGATTATTGATGACTTCACTGACATGAAGATGAACCTGATCTTTCGTCTTCTCTTCTTTAATATGAGCGTCAGGTCATTTCCGACTCTAACTGTTGGATCTAATGTTCAGTGACTGTTTCCGTCCTCAGGAGTCCCGAGTGAGTCCAGACTCCTGCAGCACAGACGCAGCTTCTTTGACCAGCTTGTCCAGTCTCTTTGTGTTTGTCTGACATGCTGCCGCCCCACAGACTGCAGCATTACAGAGTTACACTGGCCACCACTGACTGATAAAACGTGCAGCATTTCACTGCAGAAGTCAAAGGACCTGAGCCTTCTGAGGAAAAAGAGCCGGCTCCGCCCCTTCAGGTAGATGGCATCTGTGTTCAGGGACCAGTGCAGTTCATTGTCCAGGTGCACACCTTGGTATTTATAAGTGTGCACCACTTCAATGTCTGTGATCAAACTGTGATCTCTGTATCTGACCTTAACAGAGACAGGCTGTACAACCACCAGGAGTGACTCTGGATGTTTGAGGCAGATACATGAATCCTGTGTGATAATGCTGATGATGATGATAGAGCGAGGTGAGGAGGGTTGGGGGTTGAGATCCATCGGGAAGTGTTTTTCCTGGAGCACAGACCTGAGGCTGGAAATATTTTCCAGGGAGGGTTTGGAAAGTTTCCAGAGCAGCTCGGACAGACAGTCTGATGGTTGTTGAGGAATGAGGAGGAGACAGACTGAGAACTCATCCACACTGTTAATAATCAATCAGTACTGATTTATTTAACAGCTGATTTATTTATTGATCAATATTTAAGCAATATCACAGAGTGAATGATGTCCTGACTATCAGCTCGGCTGTGATTTGGTCATAGGTACGACGCCGCAGCTTTTATACAAAAGTCATGTATCATTTCGCAATAAGACTAGCCTCATAAAGGGTTTATAATCAGTTATTAATTAGGTTATTAACCCTTTATAAATCATAAATAAATAATCAAAAACAGGCAATAACAGTTTTCATTGATGCCGGCTCACTACTTGGCGAAATCAAGTTAATGCTACTCATTAATCTGACCAATTAATTAATGAGTTACTACCATCAATAACTGGTGGGAGCCTTTTAATTACTCATTAATAAATGATGATTGACTTGATATTGCTTAAATATTGATCAATAAATAAATCAGCTGTTAATCTGTGAAGTGGTAACAACAATTGTACCAGCACCATCTTAGTTCAATAAGCAACAACAGATTATGATTAGTTTGTTTATTTCATCATTGATTTGTCTACACCAACACAAATAGTTCCTGGACCGGTACTGGACTGTTGCTAAGCAACACATAAACATTTTCCTGACCTGCACAGTGACACTAGCTGCTACCTCGTCTCCTCGTTCCCTCAGGTGTCTCTGAAGGATCCACCTTCTTCCTTCATCCTCTCCTGACGAACAGATATATTTATATGAAATATTTTCATCTTTGTTACAATCTGAGATCGATAACGACGTTAATGTGACGCTGATTAACGGTTAATAGATCAGCTGTGAAGAGGAGTGATACCTGGAGTTAAAAGTGTATCAGCTTCATGGAATGACTCGTCCAATCAGATCACTTCAGAACTGACTGTTGGATAAATACTGTTTACATCCTTCAGTTCTAACAACATAAACAAACACATCAGTCATTAGATACATAGATACTGAGTGGTTCTGCTAGCAGGCTAATAGGCTAAAATGCTAACTGGCTAACAAGCTAAAATGCTCTACAGTCCCATCTTATTGATCTTATTATTGATCCATTTTACTTTGACCTTGGAGAAGAACGGAGGGCTCTGATTGGTGGAGACATCGAAGAGGCGGTTCTCCTCCACACTCTTCCTGATCGAGCGAACGTCAGCAGCTGATAGGTTGGTTTTCAGAGACAGCAGCGCCGACACGTGATCGTCACTGAGGAGAGACGAGACAGAACAGATTCAATATCAAGTACACACACACACACACACACACAACACACACACACACACACACACACACACACACACAGAGACACACACAGAGTGAACATGAATCCTCTCAGTACTTTTCTATTTCTTCACACACCTGTGACACCTGAGCTCCACACGGCCACACCTGCCGTCTCCACGGCAACCAGGTTTTTCTCACACAGCAGATCCAGGTCAGTGCGTCAGTGTTTGTACATGAGACAGGTGAGCACAGGTAGATGTCCTGACATCATCATCTTCACTTGTTCCAGCCAGTTATAGAGTTGAATAATGTTTCTGCAGAATGATGATGTCACCGTGACCTTTAACCTTTGAACATTAGAATCTAATCAGGTCATCCCTGAGTCCAAATGGACATTTCAGGTTCATGAGAATGAGATGACCTGAACACAAGAGGTCTCTGGTCCTGACTGTCCTGGTCTAGAGACACAACGCTGGTCTTCTGATCAACCTCGTCATGTGACTTTTTTCATCTGTGACATCATAAACCTCAGGTTCATCTGCTGGTCTGATCTGGACTCTGTCAGTCTCTAAAGAGGAAGTGACCCAGTGTTTCGTCACCTTCAAAACTAACGACTCTCCAGCCTCAGCTGGACATGTTGATGTTAGCATGTAGCATGTTAGCATGTAGCAGACATGTCAGCGTTCACGTCCACACCTGCACCCGCACCTCACCTGGACTCTCAACATGTCCGACAGTGTGTGACAGAGCTGGAAACACATCGTCATGACACCACCTGGTCGTGTGACTGAATACAGACTCATCTGACTTGTCACCTGTAACAGGTGAGAGCCCATCACGTCTGCGTACCTGAGGTCTGGGAACGTCCTGGCCAGACTGACCATCTCCAGCTGAACACTTCCTGGATCCTGCAGATGGAGAACCTCGGCGATGCTGGAGAGAACCTCCCCGAGCCAAAAGGACCCGCTGCAGCCCTGAGGACAGATGAGACCGAGACCGGGTCAGTCAGCTCAGGAAACAAACCATCATTTATACTGGTCCCACATTTTCATGTCACTTCATGACACTGGTTTTAGCCACACCCCCACATGTCTGACCAGGAAGTAGCTCTGTCTGTCTGTCTGCCTGTCTGAGCGTGCACATGTGTGTGTGTGCACATCTCACCCCCTCTCTGAAGAAGTCGTTGATCATTTGAGCGTCCTCTTTCATCCGCTGAGCTCCACCCCCCTGCTGCTCTCTGCTCTTCATCCTGGTCTTCATCATCCTCTTCACGTAACGAAGAACCACGTCCCGATGGACGACACTCAGCAGGGACTGGAGGGACAGAGAGACAGGTGGTGAGAGAGACAGGTGGGAAACAGACAGGTAAACAGGTAAACACCGTCTCACCTGCCTGCAGGCCGGTTTCAGGTCAGTCAGGTCCCTCAGGTGTCGGCTCAGAGAGTCCAGCAGACAGGAGACGACAGGAAGTGAGCCGTCCAACCAGACAGACGTCCACAGGTCTCTGTAACACACCTGGACACACACAGGTGACTGTAACACACCTGGACAGATGCAGATGACATCACTACAGTGACATCAGTACACAAAGTATTTGTACCTTCAGCTGGACGTCAATGGGACAGGTGAAATACCTGTACCCACAATCTCTCAGGGCAGACAGTGTTTCCAGACAGCGTCGTCTCTGCTGCTCAGACAGACTTCCTGTTGCACCTGTGATGTAATCCCTGAAGAGATTCAGATACAGCCAATCAGCTGCAGAGAACAGGTCAGCCCTCACATCATCAGTACATGCAGGTAATCAAAGTCAAATCAATCACCTGAACTGCTCCTCACAGACCAGATGAGCTTTGATCACACAGTGGGCGTTGCCATGGTTTCCCCTCACAAACTCCTCCATGCTCTTCTTGTAGCTGGAACACATTTCACATGTGTTGACACTCATCAACAGATTGCTGGTCGTGCTGTGTGTGGTGGGCGTGGACTACCTGCTGAGGAAGTTCTCCAGGTGAGCTGTGATCCTCTGAGTTTTGCTCTGGTCTCTTATAACACAGGTGAACTCAGTCAGGAAGCTGTTCACTACCTGGAGACACAAACACCACCACATATCATCACCTGTTAAAACCTCTCACCTGTGTCTCACCTGTGCTGACTCTGTCTCACCTGTATGACATCTACGGCCAGCGGGCTGAAGTAATAGCTGTCAATGAGTTCAGGCATGTTGCCGTTCAACCAGCTCTCCTCTTCTTTCTTTAACGCAGTGCTAAGCCACAGCTTCACCTGGTCCTGAAGGACAGACATGATGATGTCACCTGTGATGTCACCTGTGATGTTCTGTGGTGTTCTGTGATGTTCTGTGATGTCACCTGTGGTGTTCTGTGATGTCACCTGTGATGTTCTTCTGGTGTTCTGTGATGTTCTGTGATGTCACCTGTGATGTCACCTGTGTTGTCAACTGTGATGTTCTGTGGTGTTTTGTGATGTCACCTGTGATGTCACCTGTGATGTTCTGTGGTGTTCTGTGGTGTTCTGTGATGTTCTGTGATGTCACCTGTGTTGTCAACTGTGATGTTCTGTGGTGTTTTGTGATGTCACCTGTGATGTCACCTGTGATGTTCTGTGGTGTTCTGTGATGTTCTGTGATGTCACCTTTCCAAATCAAATTAGTTCAACAAAGTAGCAGAACATTAAATTAGATCAGTGTTCTGTTGGTTCTGACCTCTTTGTGGGTTAAGTACTGGTTCTCCAGCCGGTTCAGATGATTCTGCAGCAGCAGAGAACCCAGACAGGCCGTCTTTATCTTTCCATCCAGGTCTTCATGTTCTAATATATCACTAAGGAAGAAACACAGACACACCTGAGGTTCCACACACTTTGGCCCCGGACTGGTTCCGGACCACCTGTGGCCCCAGACAGTCGCAGATTTTCACATGAACAGCTGCAGCAGAAAGTCGTAACATTGGGCCTCATTCACCAATATCTTCTTAAGTATTTTCTTAAATTCTTTCTTAAGTTGTTAAGAAAACTCTACGTCACATTCATGAACGTGTTCTTAAACTGCAGAATTGTGCGCATCTGTATTCTTAGATTGATGAATGCCAATCTCCTTGTAAACTCAAAGCGTGTGCCAGTTGGCCCCAATTAGTATCGGTAAACGGACAGCAGCACGACAGTTCAGTGTTAATGTAGCCTTCATTTATTTCAAAAGACCATAATGCTTTGTAAAATAACAAGTTATTTTTAAAAAAAATATTATAAATGACAAAAATATTATTTTGATTTAAATAATGTAATAGGCCTATAATATAACTGTAGAACCGAAGAAAACACAATAACCACTTATTTTGTTCAAACATGGCAGCACTCAAATGTGCGTAAGAGAGCTCTTGAGTGTGCGTAGATTCTGTTCTCACCTAAGAACAAATCCCAACAAAGAAAACATTGGTGAACGTCAGAATCTTCGTAAAAAGTGTGTAAGTGGGTTTAAAGAAGGAATTTCTTCTTAAGAATGGTTGGTGAATGAGGCCCAATGAGTCTGAACCAATGAACTCTGAGTCTGACGTCGTCACATTTTACATCAAGATTCAAACTTTACTTGGAAACTGACTAAAATTTCAATGTTAAGGAAAGAGATAAAAAAAACTACTTGATCCACCGCTTTAACTGGATCAGCACTAAAACCTAACGGGTTCTTCCCCGGACCAGGACCCATCCCTCCACAAGTCTGCTGCAGATCACATCAGGACTTTTTGTGTAAGCCTGCTGACAAACTAACAAACAAACAAAAATAAAAGAGGATAAAAGAAGAACCTCCCAGCAGACCAGACCAGACCAGAACCAGAACCTGAATGTGTTTCACAGTCCAGAGTTTCCCTGGCTCCAGGAACACAGACTGGTTCAGACTGGTTCAGACTGGTCTTCGGCCTCTTCTACTGTCTCACTGTCTCACGGCTTTCAGCTGCTGAGGTTTTAGCAAAGACTCCAGGACCAGGTCTTGTCAGTCCTGTTGTTCTTCAAACGTCAGAACCAATCTCTCAGTTCTCTTAGTGACCTTTTGCTCCCCTATGAATCAGATCCTTAGGTGAGACTCACTGTGGGTAGCAGTGGTTGACCCAGAACAGCAGGTAGCTGCAGTCGTCCACTCCCAGTCCAGACGAGGCGAGTTCAGTCAGCCGAGCCGAGAACCTCTGATGGTAGAGGGCGGCGTAGATGTTCAGGATGTCCATGTTTGCAGGGTAACAGTCCTTCACCGTCCTTGCCACCGTCAGCAGGTCGTCCCTCACACGTCTCCCCAGATGACACACCTGCAGAGACAGGTCTGAGTCCGGGGTTCTCAAAGACAGACTCTGACTGTGTCATAGAACAAACAGACTTCAGAGGCTAACCGAGGATCCACATCTAACCACTGAGCTCTGTTTACCTTCAGCAGAACATGTTTGTTTTACAACACATTTTACTGAAGAGAGAAACAATAAAGACAAAATGGCTGCTGTCTCTAAAAACAATTTCCCTTGTCTTGGCTCTCTCTGTAATGACATTAGCAAACCAAAAATGATCAGATATATTTCCCTGTTTGTTGTTGTTGGATGCTACTGGTCAGTGCAGGTGTCACTGATTGTTACCATGGTAACACTGGTCTCAGACCTGAGTCAGTCTGATGTTTCTGCCTTAAAATGAGTCAGTCTTTATTTTTCTGACTGACATCGGACTGATCTGACAGATCACTGTGGAACCGGCTCCCAGTCTGATACAACCCTCCTTTTACTTTATGTATTTTGTGGTTCTCATGGACTCACCTCCCTCTTCAGGGGAGAGGAAAGTCCGTCGATTCCACTCGACTCGTCCTCCGCAGCCTTCGTTAGTCTGGATTCCACCATGTTCTGCAGCAGAGCGTTATGAGTGCTGAGGCACCTCAGAGGACGCCACGCCGGGAACCTGTCCTCAGGACCTGTCTCCATCCAGCGCCGGTCCTGCACTTCCTGCTGCTGGACTGAGGCCATGGCACTCCTCAGGACGTCAAGCTGTCCTGAGGAGGAGGGGGAGGTGAAGGTGTTGTCGACCGCCATCCAGATGTGCAGTTTCAGGTCCTCCAGGTCTTTGTGCAGCTGGTCCTCATCCTCACTGGGACAGTCCTGAGTGAAGAGCTGCTCCTCCCTGAGGATCAGCTTCCTGCTGACCTCCTCCAGCAGCTCCTCCCGCTGCTCCTCCACACCGTCTACCTCACTGTCTGCTTGGACACAGTGGAGAACCGGTTTAAACCACCAACAACTGACTGATGAGTGAGTTCTCCTGGAGAACCTCGACCTGTGGGAGACTACAGAAGAAAAGCTGGAACAGTTCACTGAGAGATCTGGACTGGACCACATAATGTTCTATATTCTATCTGATGTACTTGTGGTCATTACTGTGTTCTATCTTAAGTTCTTGGTAATATGTAAGGTTCCACTGGTTCGAGTTGATTTGGATGATTCAGATGAACATTAAGGTTCTCTGGGTTTTATCAGACGTTTTGTTGGTTCCACCTCACGTTCCCTTGGTTCAAATGTAACATTCAGTTTGTTCTAGTGGTGGTTCTGTTGGTTCTATCTGAGATTAAGCTTATTCTACATGAGGTTCTGGTCTGAGGTTCTGCAGGGTGGTTTGTGGGTTCTAGCTGGGGTTCACTTTGTTTTCACAGAAAGTTCTGTAACTTCTAGTTGAGTTCTGTGGGTTCAAGCTGTGGTTGTGTTGGTCCTAGTGAGGTTCTGATAGTTCTGCTTGGGGTTCTGTTAGTTCTGCTTGGGGTTCTGTTGGTTCTAGCTAAAGGTGGGTTGGTTCTACCTGAAGTTCTTTGGGTTCTAGCTGTTGATTTGCTATTTCTAGTTCACAGTCCTCTGGTTCTGAGAAGAAGAGTAGTTTCTCTGTTCCACTTAAGGTTGTGTTGGTTCTAGTTGACAAAGTTCTAACCTGATGAGAGTTTGACCTGATGATCAACTGGGTCTGACCTAATGAGGCTCTATTGGTTCTGATTTGATGAGGTTCTGTTGGTTTTACATGGTTCTGACCTTCAGTGTGGTTGTGGTTCTGCTTTCTGCGGTTCTTCCAGAATTTAGTGGGGTTCTTCAGTTTTGGCAGTCTCCTCCTCTCTTCTCCTCGCTCATCACCTCCTGCTGAACATTCAACACCAACTTTATTCACAACATCGTTAGAATAATAAAGTTAAAACATTTCACATTCTGCAGCCAGTGTTCTGTGGAGAACTGAATGAGAACATCTGACTCAGGAGGCGGAATGTCCGGGACAAACGTTAAATAAACATATTAATTGAAATTTAATTTAAAGTTCAAAAGTTTTTGAAGTTTGGTCCAAGTTTTACGACTTGAACCTTCAGTGAAGAAACATCTGTAACATCTGTAAACAATCAACATCTGTAACATCTGTAAACAATCAACATCTGTAACATCTGTAAACAATCAACATCTGTAAACAATCAACATCTGTAACATCTGTAAACAATCAACATCTGTAACATCTGTAAACAATCAACATCTGTAACATCTGAAAACAATCAACATCTGTAACATCTGTAAACAATCAACATCTGTAACATCTGTAAACACAGCAGCAGATTATCACGTGTGATTTTAATGTCGAGCTTTTCTTTTCTTCAAACTCTTTGATCCATTAATGACGTTTCAAATTTTAACTGTTCACGCGCAGAAAACGTCTCTCCTGAGCGGAAATGAATCAACTCCTTCAGAATAAAACACCCACATTAAAGCGAAGTTTTAAAGTATAATCGACGTCCCGCAGCTTCTTCCTACCTTCCATCTCTCCGTCGTTTGATTCTCTGACTGCGCGGCGCGGAGGAGAGGGGCGGGTTTAAACACGTTTGAGGTATCGGCTCATTAAACATGCAGGAGGCGGCTCGCGGTCTGGTTTTTCCTGTAACACAGGTGCTCCTGTGTGACGTCACTGCTAATTCAGATGATGCAGCACATCCGGACCTCTCAGTCCAGACCAGAGTCTCCATGCTGACCTGGTCCAGCAGGATGCATTGTGGGAAGAGGACTCAGAGATCTGATCCAGATCAAGTATCTGGAGTCTGAGCCAGATCAGCTCCACCTCAAAACCTCTAGGACTTCAAGGACCTGCTGCCAGACACCACAGAGACCTTCAGAGGTCCACTCCAGACCAGCAATGTGTTGTGCAGTACATCTATATACTGTATATATGTACAGTATATAGATGTACTGTATATAGTATATACAGTACATCTATATATTTTTATATGTGCACTGTAAATATACTATTACAATTATATGTACCGTAACCATTTTTCCAATAAACATAGGCTATATAAACATATATAAACATATATAAACATGTATAAACATATATAAACATATATAAACATATATAAACATATATAAACATGTATAAACATATATAAACATATATAAACATGTATAAACATATATAAACATGTATAAACATATATAAACATATATAAACATATATAAACATATATAAACATGTATAAACATATATAAACATATATAAACATATATAAACATGTATAAACATATATAAACATATATAAACATATATAAACATATATAAACATGTATAAACATATATAAACATATATAAACATATATAAACATATATAAACATGTATAAACATATATAAACATATATAAACATGTATAAACATATATAAACATGTACAAACATATATAAACATATATAAACATATATAAACATATATAAACATATATAAACATGTATAAACATATATAAACATGTATAAACATGTATAAACATGTATAGACATGTATAAACATATATTAACATATATAAACATGTATAAACATGTATAAACATATATAAACATGTATAAACATGTACAAACATATATAAACATGTACAAACATATATAAACATATATAAACATATATAAACATGTACAAACATATATAAACATATATAAACATATATAAACATATATAAACATATATAAACATGTATAAACATATATAAACATGTATAAACATGTATAAACATGTATAGACATGTATAAACATATATTAACATATATAAACATGTATAAACATGTATAAACATATATAAACATGTATAAACATGTACAAACATATATAAACATGTACAAACATGTATAAACATGTACAAACATATATAAACATGTACAAACATATATAAACATATATAAACATATATAAACATATATAAACATATATAAACATGTATAAACATATATAAACATGTATAAACATGTATAAACATGTATAAACATATATAAACATATATAAACATGTATAAACATATATAAACATATATAAACATGTATAAACATATATAAACATATATAAACATGTATAAACATGTATAAACATATATAAACATGTATAAACATATATAAACATATATAAACATATATAAACATATATAAACATATATAAACATGTATAAACATGTATAAACATATATAAACATGTATAAACATATATAAACATATATAAACATATATAAACATATATAAACATATATAAACATATATTAACATATATAAACATGTATGAACATATATAAACATATATAAACATATATAAACATATATAAACATATATAAACATATATAAACATGTCTTAAGTCACTGGATCATCTCTGGAAACACCCTGAACCATGATGTGGAATCAAAGATGGTCTCACCGCTGCTGCTCTGCTGACTCCTGCTGGACCGAAGGGAAACCCACATCCTCAGGACCAGGATCCAGATCAGCCAAAACCAGCAGAGGGTTTAGTATCAGGACCAGGATCCAGAATCTTCTGTCTGAGACGACTGATGTCTGAAAACCTCCTGAAGAGTCTCAGAGCATCTCCCTCCTCCTCCTCCTCCTCTCAGACACTTTCACTTTCTGTTTCAGGCCCCCCCCCCCCCCCCCCCGTAAAGATTTAATCGAACAAGTAAATCAATTAGTTCATAAAATAAAAGATAAAAGAAGAAAAACTGAATGCGTCTGAAACTGTTCAGCTCATTTTAAATTATACACTCGTTCTTATCCCTCACCTCCCCTCCCCTCTCTTCCCCATCCTCACCTCCCCTCCCCCTCCACACACACACACACACACACACACACACACACACACACACACACACACACACACACACACACACACACACAGGAAGAGACACCTGAATTTGAATCAAGAGCTGAGTCGTCTGGTCGACAGCGAGCTTCACATCTGAAGATATAAAACGTTCTTCATCATCATCATCATCATCTTCTTCATGATGATGATGATGATGATGATGATGAAGTAAAGAAGTTCCTCAATGACACATCATTTAAAAAATACATTGGTAGTCATGGTGACAGGACTGCTTGTCTGTCAGCTGTGATGTGTTCAGGTTCTGTTTCTCATTAACGCTGTTAAATAATCAAGAGCGTCAGAGGTTTAAGTTCCTGGTCTGAGCTCAGGTCTCACATCAGACCAGGATCTGACAGTGACAGAAACAACAGCAGGAGAACACCAGGAAGACCCTCTCAGGAGACCCTAAACCATTTACCAGAACCCCTGGATCCCTCTGAAGAACCCCAGCCACCACAAAACTCAACAAGAATCTGTATAGAACCCCTGAAACCCTTCTTAGGAAACCCTGGAACCCTGTCAAGAACACGTTCACATGCTGGTCTTGGCTCATCACAGTTCGGTCCTCTCCTGAAACAAACCGCTCCATTCACAGGAACTGGCAGTATGCTAACCAGAATGCTAGCAGTGTGCTAACAGTTTGCTAACCTGTGTTCACCAGTGTGCTAACAATGTTCTAACAGTGTTCTAACCAGTGTGCTAACAAGCGTGCTAATGTTTTTATTTTGTCTCCTCTCAGCTTCCTGTGTGCTCTCTGGCTCCACTCTCTGGTCGAGATGACCGAGGTGAACACCTGTGACTCAGCGGTGGGCAGAGCCTCTGGGGAGGACGCAGTGGCCCTCCAGGTGACTTGTCCTTTGACCGACCTGTCATCACAGTGAGCTCAGGGATCACCAACAGGTGAGTCCAGCTGACGTCAGCAACAAGCTCTCTGATTGGTTCTTCCTCTTCAGGTGTCTCTAGACTCTGTGAAGCATTTTCCAAAACCTTCCAGGTGCCTCCCGTCAATTGTGGTGGAGCCAACAGACAGAGGAGAGGTGGAGAGTGGAGAGCTCCGCTGGCCTCCTGATGATGTCAGCAGTGATGTCACAGAGGGGCAAGCCCAGGTGAGAGGTGAGGCTTTCACAGTAAAAACACAGTAAAGGAACATTTTCATGGTTTTATTGATCAGCAATAATCTGTTATCAAACTGTGTGTACCTGAGCAGCAGTGACATCATCACATTTATTTTCCAGGTGCAGCTCTATCTGTGGAGGAGGCGGAGCCAGAGCAGCAATGGGCGGAGTTTAAATTCTCATGATTGACATTCCTTTTCAGCCAATCAGTGCAAAGATCTGTGATTGAGGGAGGGTGTGGAGTCAGCACACTTGCAGCTCCACTTCCAGACCAAGGGGCGAAGTCACATCTGGAGAGATTGAACAAATAAAAGAGGAAAAAACCTGAGGCTAAACAAATCAAAGTAATCGATCCGCTTATCAGCTGTGTGAGGAAACAGCTGGACTCTGACTGTGTGAGTCTTTCCTGATTTGATTGACAGAGGCCAAACAACCTATCCCATTAGCGTGGTGTTGGTATTTCCTACAGCCCCTGAAGGCATCAACCTGCCCAACTCTGTCACCGTTTACAGAACACTGTTTACTGTTTACAGAACAATAATATATTCAAATGAAATGTGTGTGTGTGTGTGTGTGGGGGGGGGGGGGGGGGTTAACAACTAACAACTAACAAGTTAAGTTTGTATAAATTAAATACGTGACTTTTGATTTGAAACACAGTAACTGTAACTGTGTGTAACTTCATGAACAAACATTATATATAAGTACTGATAAACACCACAGTATAGAAAGGTGTGTGTGTCTGTGTGTGCGTGTGCGTGCGTGTGTGTGTGCGTGTGTGTGTGTGTGTGCGTATGTCTGGTTTAAAGTGGGCTGTAAACTCTGAGCAGCCCGCAGCAGATGAAGTTTGACCCGGACAGAAGCAGCTGGACCTGCCGCTGTTTCTGCGGATCTTAGGGCGGAGGTTCTTCTGTGTCGCTGCCGACACTAAAGCGCATTCTGCGGCGTGTTTGTGGCGGGAGTTGCGGTGTAGTCCCGGTGGTATTTACGGTGTGTTCTGTAATGGGCTGCCCTCTCTCAGCGGAGGCGCCGCGCTCCTGGCCGCCGGGAGATGATGAGAATGGGGGGGGTGAAGATGATGTGGTCCAGGTGAGTCTGAGCGCGCAGATCCGCGAGGTGATCAAGCAGAGCTGGAGAGAGATCCAGGATGACGTCAGCAGGGTGGGGGTCATCATGTTCGTCAGGTGAGTTACTGACAATCAATATCCAATAATCACATGTCAGGTTAAAGGGTCTGTGGTAGAACCCAGGTCTCTGCACACGGGGTCTGGTTCTGGTTCAGTCTGATTTATTCTTTAAAGAACCTTGGAGAGCAGATCCCTGAGGACAGACTTTCACAATAAAAGTCATATTATGAGCCTCGACTGTCAAAATAATAGTTTTGTGACGATAGTCGTTAGTTCAGCGTTTCCACGGAAACGACCGGGAGACTCTGTCCCCAACAGACATTCTGGTTTCAGTCTCCCTGGAGGTTTATTGGATGTTTTATTACCTGAATATTTACCTGTGTGATGTCACGGCAGTTCAATGCAAAACCTGATGCAAATGGTTCCTGTCTGTTTGTTTCCATGGTAACGACACATGTTCATGAGGACCGGGTCAGTCCTCACTGTGCTCAGTGGAATTGTGGGTAATGAGGGCGTGGCCTGGTTAAAAACCCAGTCGATAGGAGGTCATTCAGAACTAGCAAGCTCATCCTTCAGACCCAGTTCACCTGGAACCAGACCACATAGAACCAGACCACACAGAACCAGACCACACGAAACCAGACCACTTGGAACCAGACCACATAGAACCAGACCACATAGAACCAGACCACACGAAACCAGACCACTTGGAACCAGACCACATAGAACCACACCACACGAAACCAGACCACCTGGAACCAGACCACATAGAACCAGACCACACAGAACCAGACCACACGAAACCAGACCACTTGGAACCAGACCACATAGAACCACACCACACGAAACCAGACCACTTGGAACCAGACCACATAGAACCAGACCACATAGAACCAGACCACATAGAACCAGACCACACGAAAACAGACCACACGAAACCAGACCACTTGGAACCAGACCACTTAGAACCAGACCACACAGAACGAGACCACACAAAACCGGACCACTTAGAACCAGACCACATAGAACCAGACCACACAGAACGAGACCACACAAAACCGGACCACTTAGAACCAGACCACATAGAACCAGTGAGAACCAGTGAGGAGGTTTTCTTCTTCTTATCCTCGGAGGCTGTTCGAGACTCACCCAGAGTGTAAAGACGTCTTCTTCATGTTCAAAGAGGTGGACGATCCTGAAACTCTGCGGGCCAGCAGAGAGCTGCGAGCCCACGGACTCAGGTGACACTCATACTTTCACACAAACACACACACTCTCACACACATGCACACATACACACACACTCTATGTGTGACAGTCTTGGTTTCTCTGCAGGATCATGTCCTTCATCGAGAAGTCCGTTGCCAGGATCGACCAGGACGAGCGTCTAGACCAGCTGATCCTGGATCTGGGCAGGAAGCATTACGTCTACGACGCCCCGCCAAAATACTACGAGGTTAGTCAGACACCTGCTGCGTTCAGGTCCACCACCAAACATCTGGTTCAGTTCATGAAGAGGAACTTTAATTTCTCACCTGCTGCAGTGATGTCACAGTGTACTGCAGCACACTGTGACATCACTGGTGGGTGTGGTTTCAGGTGGAACGGAACACAGCCTCTGACCACTGTTGACTTCTTATGTGCTTGCTTTAACCCCGCCCAACCAGAACTGCACCTATGTGTTCATCAAACAAACTATCTGTCTCGCTGCAGTTTGTGGGGGCGGAGTTTATCCAAGCCATGAAGGAGCGCTGGACGTCAGAGCAGGAGGACGCCTGGAAGGTAACAGCTGTTTATTGAACTCATAACATGAACCAGGTGATTTATGAGACAGGAGACTCCGCCCCCTGACCTCGTTAGTCCCCCTGTACCTATATCATGTTTGTACAGGTGGTACAGGTTAATTTATGATCAGGGTCTGAAAAACAAACTGATCCTGACCTTTGACCCCCCCAACCCCCTCCCACCCCTTTGTTTGTTTGTTTGTTTGTTTCTCTTTTACTTTTTAAACAGGAAACTTGTCACTTTCATTTTAAACAGTAATGAACTGAATCATGATCTAAATGACTGAAACCAACAGTGTGCTGGTCCGTCTCTCAATACTGTCCTTCCTCTATCTGTGGCTCATTGGTTCCTACTCAAGACAAATATCAGAGACCAGTCTGAGGTCCACCAGAGTCCAGAATCCAGACGGAGCTGGTCCAGACTGAACCTTCGAACCTGTTTCCTCTGGATCCTAAAAGATATTTTCTTCCTGAGCTTTTAAAGATACAGTCACACTTTGAAAAACAAACATAATAACTAATAACCAATAATCAATGACATTGATGTGATGATCCGAGCTGTTTGTATCAGTTGATGAAGAGTTCAGACTCACTGATAAACTCAGGACTGTTCTCCATGTGTCTGTTCCTCCAGACCTTGTTCCTGTACATCAGCAGCACCATGAAGAGAGGCTTCAAGCAGGAGCAGAGGAACCAGAGGAACCAGAGGAACCAGAGTGATGTCCTCAGACGTCCTTCTGTCAGTGTGTCCAAACAGGTTTAGAGACAGAGCTTTAAGAAACCTTTGGTCGTTATTGATTGATTATTATTGATTAGCTGTAGAATATTTCTCTGTGAATGTTTACATAGCATTCTACTGTAGGCTCTTATTTTGAAATTGCTGTGTGGAGGTACTTCCTCTGACCCTGTGCATGTCCTGGTGAATAAAATCCAAACTCTTCCCTGATTGGTTGTTGAAACGTCATGTGATGCAGGTGTGTTCGGTTCTGGTCGTTAGTCTCTGTTCAGGAACAGTGATGAGGACTTTAGCACAACCCATCAGCTCTCAGCTGGGAATCTTAGTCTAACATTTTTCAAAGTTGTGCTAATGCTACATAGCTAATTTTAACATTAACAGCTTCAGCCATCATTGTGTTTATAAGACAACAGGTTATATGTTCTCTCAGCAGCTACTTCTGGACACTACCGTGATTCAGTATCAGAGAGCTAGCTGTTAGCATGCTAACTTCAGTAGGAGAAAATATGTGATAGAGACAGGAGCTCGCTGTTAGCATGCTAACTTCAGTAGGAGAAAATATGTGATAGAGACAGGAGCTCGCTGTTAGCATGCTAACTTAAACAGAAGACATGAGTTGACGTTGGTGTTTGTTTCAGCTGTTGGTGGTATGGGAAAGAAGTTTGATGCTTAACTCACAATGTTTCTTGTAAAGCTGCTAATGCTAACATTAGCTTTCTAGCAATAGCTAAAATTACATATAGCTCCTTTAAATGAAGGGTTTATGTGTGCAGATGAAGCAATGGATCCGTTGGAAGTGTAGAGACACTGCTGTGAGAGGTGAGACATTACCGGGGCAACAGGAGGCTGGTCATTATGACATCATACAAAAGGATGCATGAAATCAGTTTATTACAAATGACATGGTGATACAAAGAAATCCTGTTGATGATGAACACATGAGAGTCCATATATCTGCAAATCATTTGAACTGAATAAATAACAGGAAGGTTTTATTCTGAAAGGACCTTCACACGATTGAATGCATAAAAAAGTTTTTTTCTGAGAAAAGGAAACATCCAGAGTAAATATGAACCACGGTCTATTCAGCCTGTTTCTACAGCTTCATGCATGGTAACAAAAGTAACCAATCACCTGGAGCAGCAGCAGTTACATCATCACAGCAACAGCCAATCAGGTTTGTTGTGGGCAGGTGATAAATAAATACATTCTCAATGGCTGCAGAGCACGAACACACCATGACTGAAAAAATAAAACTCCACCTGTCTCCACCAGGTGTGTGTCAAATGAAAAAGTGCACATTTGGTGAACTAGCCTCAAACTCTCACCTGCCTCAAGCTACAGGAAACATGCACTTTACAAAATAAAAGTCTAAAATATTCTGTTTCTCCAGCCAAACACAGTTGAGTGAAATCCTCCCGAGTCCAGTTAGCCTAGCTTAGCACAAAGACTGAAGCAGGGAGAAACGTTATCCTAGCTCCATCACAGAACAGAGGAGAGAGCCACAGAGAGGACAACTGTGCCTGTCAAACAACACTGAGGGCATCAGCTACAAGGCACCTGAACAGACCTGCTCAGTGTTCACACAGCTCATTAACTGTTTCATGGTCACAGCTCAGTGATCCAGTGATGACACCAATCAACAATAACCAGCAGCTAGGCTAACAGTTTCCCTCTGCTCCCAGTCTTTGTGCTAAGCTAAGCTAAACACACACTGCTCATCAGCAGGACTTCACTCAGCTGCTGTTTCTACTTACATCTGTACAGCGTCTCTACACTGAGGCCCAGCTGCTTCAACACATGGAGGAAGGAACAAACACACACACACACACACACACACACTCTACACAGGTGTCTCACCTCGACCTCCGCCTCTGCTAAGCAGATGGTAAAGATGTAAATTCTTTATTCATAGAGCACTTTTCTAAGGCGACGTCCACAGTGCTTTCATTTTAAAACTCATCTATTCTTCTATGTTTCCTCCTCCGTTCACACGACTCCAGAGTTTTCAACATCGAAAACAGAAGCTTTCCTGGAGTTGTTTAATTTTGAAAGTTTTGAAACTTCTGCTGTTGTTTTATTCTGAAAACTCTGGGGTTGTGTTTTATTCTGAAAACTCTGGGGTTGTGTTTTATTCTGAAAACTCTGGGGTTGCGTTTTATTTTGAAAACTCTGGGGTTGCGTTTTATTTTGACAACTTTGGGGTTGTGTTTTATTTTGAAAACTCTGGGGTTGTGTTTTAGTTTGAAAACTCGGGGTTGTATTGTATTCTGGACAGAAAGTGGGACCTTTGTAAATGATGAGGTCACACCAATGGTCTCTCCTGATTGGCTGTCATCAGCCTGGACTACCAGTGGTAAATACAACATGATGATGAATGACAGTGTTACTGACCTTGTTGTCTTTGCAGCAGCTGCTGTTCACTTACATTCTCTGTTTTAATGCTACAACTGCAGAGGATACAATCTACTTCCTGTTTACACCGCCTTGCACATGCTCAGTGCAGGTGAACACTCGTGTATGTGAGTTTTCAGGTGTGATAGTCTGGATGGAGATCATTTTAGTTTGAAGATGAAAACTTAGTCGTGTGGACGGAGCCTAAAACAGATCAACTGAATTTAACAGGTTTAAAGAGGAGTCTACAGTCAGCTGCAGCTCACAGTCACAACAGGTGGGTCATCAGACAATAACCCTCTGTGAAGACTGTGGGATGTGGCTGAAAGCTCTGGAAAAAGACAGTAATGTAGGTAATGGTCTTACATGTAATTTCTACAGTCAGACCTCTGACCTTTGGACCAATCACACTCGCAGAATCACACCACTGATGGTCAGCAGAGACTCTTCATCTGTTCTGGAGACAAACACAGAACCTTTTACCTTGAAGTCGTGATGACTGAGAACGACTTTTCTGTGGAGAATTTAATCCTGTTTTAATCATCTGACATTAACTGAAACAAAAGCTACACTTGTTCTCAAGTTAACGAAGTTGTCTCGACCGATCAAGAACAGGTTGGTTACATTATTCCTATAGTATGAGAGCAGATTGTCCAGTTTTACTGTGACTCAGAGAGGCGATGCGTTTAAGGACCAGCAGGACGTCTCATGTTGGATCAGCTGTTTTTGAGGTCAACAGACATTTGACATTCAGCACTCACAACATTCAGCTAAAGTTGGACAGTAATCACAGCAGAAACAGAGAGAGGACAGGCAGCAAACACATTCAGTCAAACATCCTCTCTTTACAGACGAGTGGAGCAGCTGTTTTGTGTCTGAGGCCGAGGCGTGTCGGACCGCCTGACGTCTCTTCATGAACACAGACAAAAAAACGGACACGAGCGATCATCTGTTCATATGCAACGTGACAGATTCTCGAAGCACAAAGTTGATCAGTTTACATTTGAACTGCGGAGTAAGCAGCTGCTTCTTTTTTTAGCGTCGACTAAATGTTGTTGAGCTTGTTCTACAGGGTTATATACGTCTTACTGACTGATGACTGGATACAATGAGGTTTGGATGGTTCAGATGCATCCACACCGCCAGCAGTTTCCTCCAGCTGCTGTAAACCGGCAGCTGTGTGACCGTAGCATCGGTCAGATAAGGGTTAAAAATACTGTGCTTTACAATACGACATCTGGATGAGTCACCTGAACGACAGACTCCTGCTCAGGTGACACAAACCGTCTCCTGGTCAATGGCGTTTTATTAGTCGCAAAAGTCATGCGCTTAAAAACATGTTTGTGTGATGCGAACGCACTGAACAGATCCCGGGGCGGGAAACCTATGTCGCAAAGGAGCGATCTCTGCTCAGCGAGCCACAGTACATGAGAGGCTTCTTCTCCTCCTTCGTCTCTTCCTTCTCCTTCTCCCTATCCTCCTTCGCGAGTGTTGAAACATTGCGCTCATCACGGCTCCATGCTCTCGATGGACAGTGCGCTCGCAGTTTTTATATGCTTTTAGTTTTGAGACTAATTAAACACCACACTGGTCAAAATCAAGACCTGCACAATGTGTCCAGGTGATAGACTCCACCAAGATGACATGAAGGTTTCATCAGTCAATCTCTGCAGCTAACCTGCGTCCCATTCTGAGGCCGTCTCCTTCAGATGACATTGTCCACAAAGACACAAGGTCAGTCAGTCTGAGGGTGAAGTTCAGCCGTGTTCAGTTTCTATAGGACACAAGTAGAACACCTGTCAGGGGTTTGGGGACAACAGGTGATCCAGATGTTTAGGTCTTCACCAGGTGAGGACAGTGGAGGACATGATCCTCGTCTCTAAGACCACAATAAAACTTGACACAAAGGTTTGCAAGTTGTTGTAAATGTTGTGGTTATTGACACAAAGCAGAGACAGACACATCAGCTGTGTCTCAGTTCAGAGTGTCCTTTGTTTCATGGTCCAACCTATCCCAAGATTCATTGCACAGCAGTGACGAATCATTCTTCAAAAAGAGAAGAAGACTCCACAAATAAAACAGCAGCTGAGGATGAACAGGAAATCCTGTTTGGAGGCCATGCCTTCGTAGACCACATCCTTTGAAGGAAGGGGTCCCTGAACTGGGACACAGCTAATGAGTGATAGGATAGAAAAGAGCGGGAACGATTATAAAATATAAAAAGACTAAGAAATCAGTGAAACAGTGAGCTGCAGGTTCGTGGTCAGCTGATTCACCACGAGACCAGATCAGACATCGACTGACCCACGACTTAACCCTGTCTGACTGAAATCATCCTTTATCATTTTACAGTGTGAAGACTCAGTGGCCTCCTCCCCCCACCTCAGATGTCGGACCTGGAGTCCTCCGAATAGAAGCAGGTTTGGACCATGTTTGTCTGAGACTTGGTCTTTGTGGACTCTGTAGGAGGTGGCCTCCTGAAAATGGACACAGCTCATGTTCAGACCTTCTCCAGGAGCTACAACCCAACGACAATCGTCAGCTGATGACTTGAGGCCGAAGACAAATTACTTCTGTTGCCACATTCAAGCTAACAACACAATAAGTTGACGTCTGTGTTCAGCTACATCTCCTAACATGGCTGCCAGCTGATCTAGACTACCTCTGCAGAACTACGCCTCTCCAGGGGCTACAGAAAGTGGATCATCAAAGAGGCAGCTGAGGGTGTGGATGCACAGTCACTATCCAGAGGTGCTACGTTGGCCTGCTCAGGCCATTTAGTGGCCCCCGTCGGGTCCACGAGGTGGTCGTTTGGTGCTTTCATTGGCGTTGGAGGCTGGGGGGGCGCCACGGGGTTTGGAGGTGGGTTTCTTCTCCCTCGAGGTCGGTCGCGTCTGATCCAGAGATGACGTCCCAACGGCTGCAGTCTGAAGACTCCCACCAGGCTCCACGATAGTGTTTATTACTATGGCAAGAACAAGAGGACAATTATCAACCCACCTCTAGTGAAGTTTCAGATTTTATAAAACAACACATCCCAGAAGTGATTAGCCTAGCTTAGCACAAAGACTGGAAGCAAGGGGAAACGGTTAGCCTCGCCTAGCCCCACTGTGGATCTCTCTCTGGACGCTCTGTTGCAGCTGTTCGGTGGTTTGGGTGGTTTGGGTTTCTCCCACAGAACAGGTTTAAATCAAAGTCTCTTAATGTGAAGGAGTTCTGATCTGGATCTGACCCACCAGCAGAAGAACTCACCTTCTTCCTGCGTTTACTTTCCTGCTCCAGACAATCTAACCAATCAGAGGGAGGGAACGTCCTCACCTGGTTTGTAATGATGCATTTTGGTTCACATGAATTTTTCTCACAAACCAAATCTACAAGTTTACAACCTCATCACCTGAATTGGACCGGGGCAAACAGACTGTAGGTGAGTTATTCACCCTTCGACCTCCCTGCAAATCACGTTAATTACTGTTCTGCACCATATCGTCTGTAGTCTGCTTGTTTCACACAGAAAATATTAAAACTTTATTGAAATGCTGAAAAAAAAAAACCTGTGCACCTGTCACTGGCTCTCAGGAAGACAAATACCTGGGATTGGATGTTTTATCGTGTTGTGCTGTTTTTATGGTAACTGTCCAATCACACCTGTTTCAGGACGTGTTCATTAACACTAGCAGGATGAAATCTGCTGTTACCTTCCAGTTGCCTCTGGACTCTCCTCAGCTCTTTCAAAATGGAGGTAATTTCCTGCAACACAAACATAGAACAGAAGGTTCCAGCAGCGCTCACATGAAACCTGAGAGTTACTAAGAACAATTGTTGAGTCTGAGAGGAACCTTGTTCGAGGTTTTCAGGATGGGGACTTCGTTCTCAGCATTGATCTTCGCTTCAATCTCCTCCCAGACCTCGGCCTTGTTCTGGAACAGAACCCTGAGAGAAACATGAGGTTAGCATGAAGATGGAACATGGCAGCTGTAACGGGTCCAAACAGTGTCCGATACAGACCTGAACCCGGAGCAACCGGACCCACACATGAACTGACCCAAAGAAACCTGTACCTGGTTCTGACACATTAGCTTTGTTGAGCTGAATGAGCCTCAACTGAAATAATTTTGTCCTGATTATTGACGATGAACAGAAACACCACAGAGTCATCAAGGGTCTCCTTACTTCATTTTCTCAGCCAGCTGCTCCGTGTTCTCCCGGATGGCCTGAGACAGCTGAGACACCGGGTTCAGCATCAGGTTATCCAGAATCACCTGAACAAGACAGAGGAGGGGGCATGATGACCTCAGAGGTCTGTGACATCACATCAACACTGACACCATCACTTCCTGTTTCCCAGCACACCAAAACTAACTGCAACAGCTGCAGTCAAGTCAACTTTCATAGATATGTGGCTACGTTCACGCTGCAGGTTTTCAGGTGCAGAACTTTTATTTGTTTTATTGTTGTTGTCCCTGGGAACATGCTAACACTAGCCACCTGGGAACATGCTAACACTAGCCAGCTGGGAACATGCTAACACTAGCCACCTGGGAACATGCTAACACTAGCCAGCTGGGAACATGCTAATACTTGCACATCACTGAGCTAGCATTCTAAATGTCAGGGTATGTATTACTGCAGCGGATCAAGTAAGATGCTAAAATGATTATTGATTACTGGATAATAATAATAATAATAATAATAGTGATGTAATAATGTTAAATAATTCTTAAAATATCGCCCTTCTGTTCCCCTCTGTCTATGCGGGTTTCCTCTGGGTTCTCCATCTGTGGGTTCCCTCTGGGTTCTCCAGCTTCCTCCCACAGTCCAAAGACCTGCAGATTAACTGGCCATAGGTGTGACTGGTTGTTTGTCTCTAAGGGTCAGCCCTGTGATCCAGGTGTACCCGCCTCTCACCCAATGTCAGCTGCGATTGGCTCCATCCCCATGCGACCCTCAAAAGATCAGTGGGACGCCTAAATAATAATCTGTTATTCAGTGAAACAGACAGTTTGAAGATTGAAACTTGTCGTAGTTTCAGAGATTTATAGGTAAAGTGTTGAATAAATGGTTCAGAATCTAAGTCTGTTCACAAAATATCCTTTGTCACATTAAACGTCATACTGAGCTGCAGTGTGAACGTAGCCTCAGTGGGTTTAGACAGTGACCTCTTCGCGGTTCCACGGACGGCGCTGCTTAGAACCGGGCTCCGGCTCATTCATGTTTGCATCCAGGTCCGAGACGGCAGCAGAACCTGGAGGAACCTTCTGGTAGTTTAAACTGGCCTCGGGGATATGTTGTACCAGCTGGAAAGAGAGCAGAGGGAGTCTGGCTCCTGTGATCTGACCTCTTAATATTGGTTATCAGACCAGCGAGCCGCTGGCTGGTGATGGCGGTGCTCCGTGAACACATGCACCAAGTCAACATGCAGCTGCGATGGTGGAGGCCAACAGTGTATGCAGTGAATTTTAGTTCTGCTGGGATACAGCAAATAAACATCAGGGAGACGTGGGAGTGCAGGAGGATCCTACTGGTCACCAGCTACAGCTCCATGAACTGTCCCACAAACAGTAAAACTAGTTCATTAATGGAAGTGTTAACAACAAAACCACTGAGTGGGCACAGAACAAAACAGTCTGACAATCCAGATCTCAGGACCAGGCACAAGTCTGAAAGGTAGAGGTCGGGTAGAGTTCAGTAGAGCAGGTTAGAGCTGGATCAGGTAGAGTTAGGGTTTGGGGTGGCTGTGGCTCAGGAGGTAGAGCGGGTCGTCCACTAATTAGGTCGGTGGTTCAATCCCCGGCTCCTCCAGTCCGCAGGTCGGAGTAAGATACTGCACTTTGCCCCTGATGGCTGTTCCATCAGTGTATGAATGTGTGAGTGAATGGGTGAATGTGGCAAGTATTGTTAAACGCTTTGAGTGGTCAGTAAGACTAGAAAAGCGCTATATAAGTGTAAGTCCATTTACATCAGGTAGAGGGTCGTCTAGGGTCGAACTGGGTCAGGAGATGCAGGAGACAGTTGAGCAGAGTGGGGCGGGGTTAAACTGGGTCAGGTCCAGTCCATTCAGGTAAAATAGAAGAGAGCTAGTCAGGAAGGTTGTGTCAGGTAAAGTTCAATAGATTTAGTTTGGGTTGACAATGGGCAGGTACAGTCGAATAGGGCTAAGGCAGGTTCAGGTCGGGTTGGGTTCTGGTGCACCTGTCTGAAGCAGCATTTAATTCCTGGTCCTTTCAGACTAATACCAGTCAGTCAAACCAACAAACCTTAAAAGCATTGAGGGCAGGTTCTGATGTTGATCCACCTGGTTCTAATGTTGGTTCTTATGTTGGTCCACCTGTCCATCACCTCATAACCAGCAGTTGACCCCCGTTGAAACTTGTTTTGTGCTGACTCAGTGGTTGTGTTGTTAATGGTCTTCCGTACCAGACCACTCATTCAGACAAAGATCTAATGTGCTTCACAACAATCCAACACCAGTGAGAGGGGAGTGTTAGGATCAGCGATGGGAGGGGTGGGATGGTGGTGGAGGGGAACCACAGTGCAGGAGTTGTGATGAGTCAGAGTTAGACACCTGAGATGGTCGAACCCCACGTAAGTATGGATAAGATGGCATCTGTGCAGCAGGACAGAGAAATGAATCATGAGAATCCAAAGCATGATGAAGGTTCCTGTCAATCAACCTGAAGGTCAAACATGACGTTTACTCTCGGCTCAGTCTGAAGAGCCGACAGACACACAACTATAGAAACTGTTTCTCATTTAAACTGGGAACACACTGGAACAACAAGGTAACAACCATTGACTGTCCCACATTTAAATCAACAGATCATTGGTACACTGACGTCTGGTGATCATGTAGTGTGCTCCCAGTTTTACAGGCTGTGGTATGTGTGGTATGTATGGTGGGTGTGGTGGGATGGGGGATGTTTGGCGGTTCATGGCCCACCTCCTCCCTGGCGGAGATGGTGGAGGCCGGCGTGTTGGGCAGCGAGCTGGGTGAGGTGGTGGTGCCCATGCCAGAGCTCAGCGAGTCTCCGTCCCCGGCGACGTCGTGGATTTCCTTGGCCAGGATGGCCAGGTCTTTGGCCAGGTCCTGACTGAGCCTGGAAACACACACAGAGGTCAACATGGAGGTTTGACTGATCTGCTCTCAGTTTTGATTCTACATGTCTCATCGTCTTTTTACTTGGCGATCTCTGCGCTGTGCGTGGACCAGTTCTGGTAGGGGTCAACCTCGTTCTGGTCTTCGTCCTCCTCCGTCTCCAGGGACACAGATTTGGATCTAGCAGCAGCCGTCCGGTGGCCGCGGGGAGTCTGAGTGGAGGTGGAGGGATGGGAGGAGCGTTTGGCTTTAGGAGTACCGGCAGTGGTTTCGTATTCTTCCTCCGAGGAAGAGGAGAAGTCTGAGCCCTTCTGTCTGCGGCGGGAACCTGAAAATACGTAACGTAGATTATTTCAACAGCTGGTCAATCATCAGGACAAACAACGCGACACTGAGCTGAAGAACATCAGACTGCAAAACAAGTTCAGAGAGGTCAACTACTATTCCCAGAAAGCTGGATATGGATTTACACACCGGGGCACAGTCACATCCTGATTCCAGACATGACTGAGACAACAGAACCTGATGCTGTGAGGTTGTGTTTTCGTGGCAACAGCAGCAGACTCCATGGGACCAAATGTTTCCTACAGAATACCAGAACAAGTCCTGAAGGTCTCAGCGAATCTCTCCTGTGTTTAAAACTCCAATCAGCTGTTGAGCTGTTACCATGGTAACGTGTAACAGCAGTGAGTATCAGTCTGATCAGTTTTCTGCTTCTACTAAGATCTAACTTTTAACTTTGGCTTCTTTTGTTCAAAGGAAAAAGGTTTTGTAGAAAAAGGTTCAGTCCACCCAAAACACAAAAATTTAATATATTTACATATATTGAATTTCCAAATATGAAATATAAATTTTTATTTTATACAACATATTTTTAAAAATTATATATGAAACCTGTTAGAACTTCCTATATTGACATATATATCTAGCCTGTAGAAATATATACATTTATGTATGTATGTTTATAGTGTAGACAGATGTTACATAAATATATATCCATCCACAGCCTGTTAATATATGTAGATATTATAAATGTCCGAAAGTCTGAGACTAATACAAATTTTACTGTGTATTTCATATATGTTATATAACTTATATCTCCATATATTCAGAGGATTTATATATGTATATATCCCCATTACATTTCTGTATAGGAAATCGGTGACGTCACAGGGTCGTATCGTCTGACACACAATGACAAGAGAGGTCGTCGAGCTACATGAACCTGGATCAGCTGATCTCAGGAGTAGCTCCTCTCTGATCAGCTGGGAAACTACAGTGATGAATCCCAATGAGTTGGTCCACATTAACCCACAATGCTGCAGGTGTGTGATGCAGTATCATGTTGGTGTCTGCACCCAAACTTATAACTTAAAATTATCAGAAATGACATGGACTGATACCAGTGAAGTGACACAGTACTGAGCCTGAACATTTACCTCAACCTCATCGTCCAGGTAAAGTTTGTTAATTTCTGCATCACTAAATCAAAAGGACAATGATCAGACCAGAGTATCTTTGTCTTTGTGCGAGTTTGAAATGTTACAGTTCTGTGGTTAAAAATGACCAGTCAGTTAAAACATGCAGCAAATCCTCGTGGAAATGCACAAGAGCACACGATTCAACAAGGAGACCTTGAGACCAGACTAGGTAGCAGCGGAGTCGACCTCTATTTACTCAACTTACTTGGTCCAGATGTTGAGGAGGTTCAAATCCTCGATACGCAGACAATCTGGTAACCACAACAGGATTATGTATTCATGAAAACACAAATAGTCAGGACTCACCAGTGCTGGGGTACTTGGCTCCACTGGACCGGGTACGGGTCAGTGGTTGCTTCCCCGAAGCTCCACTCCCTTTGCTAGCTGCCTGCCGGGCGTCGCCCACCGATGTCTTCCTGGTGGTGGCAACGGACTCGGAGTTCCGATTGGAAAACCCGGACCGACCTGTGGAGGATGTCTCGTTGTCACTGGGAGCTGTGAAGGAGCCGGTCCTCTTTCTTGGCATCGCTAAAATGTCCAGCCTGGACAGCTTCTTCCCCTCGGCGGAAACTTTGGCCGGTGTAGTGATATTGTCAGAATTCTGGGATGCCCGGTCAGTCTCAGCACCTTCATTGTCTGAGGCCTCGCCCAGTCGTGCTCGACGAAGCATGGATGCTCGGGTTGGCCGTGGTGCTGACAGACTGTTGGAACGTGTCAGGACCTGCTGAGTTGCCGTCTTAGACATCTTTCCATTGTCTTCTTTCTGAAGGGGGGCGATCAGTTTCTTGCTGCGGCTGGATGGACGGGAAGTTTCATGGTCAGATGATGTAGTTTCAGTCCAGTGTGGACCAGAACCCTGCTGGCCCTCAGACAGATCCAGAGAACCACGGTTCCCTGCGCTGCGGCGCATCTGGAAGCGCTTCGCTGCCTCTGCCTTAGTTGATGTATCAGTAGTCGCCTGGCTTCGGCGTTTCTCAGACAGCCGTTCGCGGGCGGTGAGCTGCCGTCCTTTCTCTTGGATGGATGGGCTGGAGGAGGACTTCTCCTTCTGAAGGCTGCTGATTGTGGGACGCTTTTTAGAGGCAGAGCTCACTGGAGCATTTTTGCTACTCACTTGGCTCACAGTGCTTGCTGTGTCCACATCTGACTCTCCCGATAGGGAGTCGTCCACGTGGCTGGAGGAGCCCCCTTTCTTAGAGCTGCGACCTGAACCAGACGAGGGGAACTTGGTATCCAGAGAGGACAGAGTTCCCTCGGCCTCCTGAAGGAAGGACTGCGTGTCCTGGATGTTCTCCCTCCTCTGCTCCAGGTCTCTGATGGATGGGTGGCTGGAGATGTGGGGAAGTTTCTTCATCTGGACAGTGTCACTGGGCTGGTCTTTGGTGAAGCTCTCCTGCCGGACAAACGATGACATGCAGCCGTCTTTAGTTGGGACAGAGTCCTTGTCCTGTGCTTGGAGGTTTGGAGCGGAGCTGTTGGGTTTCACACCTGTCCTCCTGGGTTCATGTCCACTCAGGTGTCGGATCAAGACTGTGGTAGGCGGAGTTTTTGCAGGGGGTTCTTGTGTCCTCTCAGGCTGTAACGGGCTTTGAGCCTGGTCAGATTTGCCTGGATGGTCTTCAGAACCGATGTAGAAGGAGGTGGATTTGGTGGATGGAGACACCTTCTCCTGACCTTTAAACTGAGAACCAGGGGCACCTGGAGACATGGCTCCGGTCCTGGCCTGATTCTTCTTTGTTTTCTCTAAAACAGGTCCATCATCTGAGCGGCTGGCATCACTCAGGCTGTCTGGGTCCACATCATCCTGAACGGAAAGGCGCTGGGTGGAGTCCTGTGGGCGTGGAGGACCAGAGACTCTGTCCAGAGGTTCCTGGCCTTGGTAAGATTCATGGCGAATCAGGATACTCGGGGCGACACTATCCAGCTTGTCTGGAGGCACCTGGGGCAGCAGCCGTCTCGTCCTGGAGCTGTGGCTGGACTCGGACTCAGAGTTGTCGTAACTGTAACTTCCCATCGAGCGGCTCATGAAGCGCAAATCTACAAAAAAAATTAGTCACATTTCTCAACTTTTCAGATCAGTGTCTTCTACTGTCTATTTATTTTTCTATAATGAACACTTCAGGTTCTGATGCTTGATTTTTCTACCCTAAACCTACGATCAGTCCACATGATCTGCTCTCTGCTGAGACCAGGTCAGCAATCTGACAATGTCTTTTTAATATTATAGTACTGGATCAGCCAGACCACATCTGGAGGTCCAACCACAGTGCAGGCAAAACTGAGACAACAAGAACACTTCTCATTACCTGCGGGTAACAGCAGATCATGATCCAGGTACAGATCTCAGGTTAAAACAGGTCAATAGTCTAAGGTATGATACTCATCCCTTCACTGATCACATTCATGTTGTTTTCTAACAAAAGGCTCAAACAGAAGTTTCACAGCACCTTCTAGACATTCCCCTTGAGGTGGAGTGGAACCAGATTCAGCATAGCTGTCTGCCAGACTGGCCCAACGGGAAACCCACTTGGGTCCTTCCAGACCTGCTGCAATAGCAGCTGGAACCTGGGAAACAGAAGGTGATGAACAACATTACCAGACAATAGAAATGTTGAACCATAGTCCAACAGGACATGTTACAGGAGAAACTGAGGGAACACCAGTCTGCATGCACTGGGATCAGAACATGCTACACAGATGTTTTTCCAGGTTCTGGTTCAGTTTTCCGGTGGTTTTTACCTGTATGGGGCCTGTTGGGGGGCCGCTGATAGCAGCTGGGATAAAGCCATGCAACGGGTCCACAGTGCTACCATCACTAGGCAGGTTAGCTTGCTCATCCTTGCCATCATTTATTACAGGTCTATAGACTCCTGTGTTCACACCACTGTACTCTGGAGAGTCGAGGACACCAAACACCTGTCAGAGCACAGGGCATGCATGAGGAGGGGGGGCAGGACCATGGCAACAGGAAGGAGCAAGAAGGACAAGAGGTTTCATGCATCTCTAAAGCAAATTAAAATATTCTGTTTATATCAACACGTCTCACATGAAGACCGAGGCAGTTCTGAGGGTCCAGGATCTGTGTTTAGATCAATGTTACTGTGGACCGCCCAGCTTGGGGAAGGTGGTGATGGTGGTGGTGGGTGGGGGATGGGGGGTGTGGGCAACACACTTGATAACACTATAGCATTATATCTAACTCTGTATGTGTTTGTTCGTTCACCAGCAGCAGCAGTAACAAGAACTAAAGGTTTCCTCATTTTTTAAATAAACCATCTGATGTCAAACCAACCCGGGCCAGTTTTTAATGACGCAGGAAGTTTTACACATAGATTTTCTCCACCAACTGTAGGAACCATGAATGTTACTTTACTAAAACCACTCAGGGTCTTTAGGGCCACCGTGAGTTCACCTGATCGATCATGTTGCGAGCCTCCTCCACCTCTTTGTCCTGCGACTCCGTCTCAATGGTGTAGGTCCCGGCGTCACTTAGACTGTCGTCCTCCTCATTCCTCACCGTCCTCTGGGAACCTTTCATGTCTCCTGCTCGGACGCCCAGAGGCAGCATGGAGGACGAGTGAGGTCCAGAGGAGTGGGCCGGAGAGGAAGTCTGTCCAGCATTGGTGGGGATGGAGGACTTTGAGATTGCTGGAGGCTGAAAGGGTGAGGATGGGTAGGAGACTGAAGACAGTGCTGGGGGTTCTTGTGGGGAAGGAATCCTTGCATGAGCAGGCGACACCATCACCGGTGGCGCAGACATTGGTGGAGGTGACATCTTGTCCCTGGTTGGGGAGGAATCCTGTTGACTCGAATCCTTCAGGAATTCAGCTGCAAACTCCTGGGCGAGTTTGGACTTCTTCCCGACGCTGCCGAAGGGTCTGATGACGATGCCCGAGGACGAGCGAGAGGAGGAACTTAACGAGGCCGCCTCCCCCTCTGTTTTCTCCCTCTTCAGAGAGCTTGATCTCTGGGGTCCACCGTGACTCTGTCCTTTCAGAGGGACCGTCACCTGCTGGGTGGGAGGGATATGGCCGTGCACGGATGCCGGCCTCTCGCCGCCTTTCCGCCGCTCCAGCTTGGCCTTAAGGGCGGAGTACGAGTCAGCATGGGCGGGGTTGTGGGTGAAGGACTGTGAGCGCTTTTTACGCGGGTTGTCATCGAAGAACTCGATGATGAAGGCCTGCTGGGTGAGGTGCTCCGGGGGCCCCTGCTTGGGCGTCTCTATAGTGGGAGATGGAGCCTGAGGAGGGCTCTGGGACAGGGGCCGCTCAGGGGCCACAGGTGAAGGTGGGGCTGGTCTGGGCGGAGAGTACTGCAGTGGCTGGTGGAGTTTCTGTGTCGGGGCAGGTGGCTGACAGTGGACAGATTGACCTGACTGGACGGTCTGCTGGGACGCCTCTGACTGCTCTGATTGGACGGAGTGGTGAGAGTGGACTGAGTGGTGGGATTTACTCCTCCCTTTAAGAACCGGGTCCTCAGAGTCACTCTGGGTTCCATCCTCATGATGGTGACCTGACAACAAGAGATACAACCATTGATCAATATGTTATCACTATGTTTGATATGAACATCAGGCATCATCATCAGACCTGATGATCCCACTGAGAATCAACAGTCCAGTCTTCAGCTTTCAGCTCCACCCTGATTTAAACGTAGTGACAGCTGAAGACCAGTTTTACAGCTGCTTTGAACCAGTAACTCAATCTGACTGAAGTCCATGATAAATGTGTTTCTACCAGGAGTGGAGCTGAACATAGGTTTGTCCTGACGGGGGCACTAGAGGAAACATCATGGAGTCATTCAGATCTAAAGGGTTCATCTTGTGGAGAGCAGGAATGAGATCAGAAACTGTGATAGAAATCTGACTGAATGTTTTGACCTGATGACGGAGGAGATGTTAGCGGGGCTAAGGTTTATCCTCTGAGGATTAGAAACATCTAAGTGTGTCCCGGTGGAGTTGAGATAAGGTGCCCGTGGTTCCCACAGGTTCTCATCCCCAACTCGTCACAAACGCTGGGTCAGGACCCTTTCTGACCCTTAAGGTTTAATTTGTCCTTAGCTGGGGGAGTTATTTAAGGGTGTTGCACAGAAACTCTTAAAAGGTTTCCTTTGTTAAGGAAAAACATTAAGTTATTTTCAGCAGTGAAAGAGATTTTACAGCGATTAAATTCTACTGCGTCGTCAAGGGTGTCTCCTGGTCGCAGAACATCATCATAAACCTGGTCATGTTACAGTTTAGTTTCTTTTCTTACTTTGTTTTCTAAGGTCTTTTGTGCAACGGTTTAAGTGACTTTGAGTGATTCCTTAAGTATAAGACTAAGCAAGGAGAAAACCTTAAATTTTAACGAAACCTTAAAGAGATGACTTAAGTTTGTTTCGGGCAACTGTTTTTATTTTAAGGAAACCTTAACTCAGACTTTAAGGAAAGTCTTAACTTAAGGTGTTTTGTGACCTGTTGAGCATGTAAACCAGAACCCGTCAGCTGACTGTACTGCAGTTCTACAACAGAGAACACTGGACATCTAACGGGTCCTGACCAAGTGTCGGTACTTGACGAGTTGGTGGCAGGACTCATCTGTCAGAAGCAAACCTGTGGACAGAGACTCCATCATGAGGTCCCAGAACCAACAGACACCAGACTAGACCTAAGTGGACCTAAGTGGACCTGGGTTATGTCTGCAGCGTGATGCTGACACTAAGTGGACTCTGACCTTTGAGGGTCTTGATGTTCATGGCGAGGTCGCTCTTGGTGCTGTAAACGTCTTCACACATCGGACGTCTCCTCATCATGCTGACATCACTGTGCACCAGCCAATCAGCCACCTTGCTCTCTGCCGACATCACCTCTGCAGGTGTGGCCGTGATGGTCGTCTTAGATGGCGGAGCCTGCTGCTGTTTCCTCTGACGGGTGGAGAACTTGGTGACGTGATCTTTGATCTTGATCTTACCGGGCATGCAGTCGTCGAACTCGATGGTGAAGGAGGCGTGGCTCTGAACGACAGGCGGGGTCGAGGTGGGCGGAGTCGGGGCCGCGTCAGTGTCCTTGGTGGGGATCTCGTGGAGCTCCGTCCCCGAGGTTTTGGGGTGCTGGAAGTCCTTGGTGGGGATCTCAAAGTAGCTGGGTTCACGGTGGTATGAGGGGAAGATGGTCTTTGGTTGGGGGTCTGACACGGATCCGGGAAAGTCCGGGTCCACAGACGGCGCGTCTTTGTGACCGTCTGAGGAAACACAGACGTTAGTGATGGATGTACACATGGTCTGGACCAATGAGAGGTCATGATATCATGTAATGGTTTTATCACTTCAAAATAAGAGCTGTCAGTAAATGATCAACACAAAACAAGAATCTAAATATTGAACTTCCCATCTGATGTCACTCGGATTGATGGAATATTATGATCATATAATCTCAACTTTAACGAGCTCGTCAGATTTTTGTTTTTTTACCTGGATGTGGCTCATCGCTGGTCTGAACTTTACTCCCATAATCCTCCTCTCCCCACCAGGACGGCTGACCGTACAGAGGAGTGGGCCGACACACCGGAGCCTCTGAAACACAGTGTCACATGATCAGCCTCCATTTTACTTCAGATCAGCATCAGAGACACAAACACAAAGTTCATTCATCTTCTCATGACAAACAGCTGTGAACAGAGACCTCCCACAGTAACCTCGCACAGGAAACCTCAACCTTTCAAAATAAACGTATGACCATGTTTAAAGTATTTTTTTTTTGGTTAGGAATCAAACTGACCTGCAGGGGGCGACAGTTACATACCTCACTGCTTGTTGCTTTATTGGTAGTATTATTTGTTGTATTTTTTGTAGTATTTGCAGTAATATTTATATAACCTTATGTCAGGCTCTGACTTTGTTGTTTACAGTATTATTGGTTGTAGTATTGATTGTAGTATTATTCACAGTATTTTTGCTGTATTATTAATAGTATTATTTTTAGTACCAGTACCTTGTGTCAGGCTCTTGCTCTGACTCTTCTCCGCTCTGCTTCGATCTTCCAGCTCCGTCTTCTTCTCTGAAACCTTCAAGCTCATCTGCAGCTGACTGCTGTACTTCTCATGCTGCAACACACACACACACACACACACACACACACACACACACACATCTTCGTGGTGTTTTTTTACCCTCATAAAAAAGTAGCATTATCTCAGTGACAGGTTGCGTTGCTATGGTTACAGCTCTTACAGTGTTGTTGTTTCCTTCTGGCTGCTGAAGAGAAGTGGTGATGATGTCACAAGTACCACAGCTTTAACATTAGACACACACACACACACTGACCTTCAGAGCCTCCTCTGGGACTTTGTGTTGACTCTTCTCCAGAACGTAGACATGAGAATGTGGAGAGAAGGTTAAGAACAACAGTGACATCATCGAAAACACACGCCACTACAGTAACACACACAGTAACACACACAGTAACACACACACAGTAACACACACACACACACACACACACACAGTAACACACACACACACACACACACACACACACACACACACACACACACACTGAAGGATATCGTATCCGAAGCGGATGATGTCGGACAGTTTGAGGGTGATGTAGGTCTGATCAGGAATCCTCAGGTCGTTCACAAATGTCTGAAGAACAATGAAAACAACAACAACAACAACGTAAATGTCAGGTTCATTCATTTGTTTTAACTGAAGCTAAAATGCACGAAAGCCCAGACGTTCTAGAAAAAGAATAAAAACAAACTAAAGAATTATGATTTTTTTTTAAGTCAAAACCATGACTGTTGACGTGTTGACATGTTTGTGTGGTTGGTTTTGTCACTTTGTTGTGTCGGGTTGTTTGTTTGTTGTATAGCAGTTCCTGTCTCACCCCGTTCAGGCTGCCCAGGTCTTTGACCAGGTGTTCGTCAGTAGTTGGGTTGTAGTTGATGACAGCATGTTGTTTGTCCACGCTGCGGGACTGAGGACACAGAGGACAACCAGAGCAGACGTCATCATCAGAAACACTTTAAAACATTAAGATTCATACAAATATTTAATTTACAAAAAACATTTCAGGAGAAAACTGAAGAATCAAACATTAAATATAATTTTTTCATCTTCAGGGTCCAAAAAATAAAAGGAAACACACATTCAAACTCCAGACTCTTAATGTGAGAATGCTGTCTACAGACCAGCTCACCTGTCTACAGACCAGCTCACCTGTCTACAGACATCTCACCTGTCTACAGACCAGCTCACCTGTCTACAGACATCTCACCTGTCTACAGACCAGCTCACCTGTCTACAGACCAGCTCACCTGTCTACAGACCAGCTCACCTGTCTACAGACATCTCACCTGTCTACAGACCAGCTCACCTGTCTACAGACCAGCTCACCTGTCTACAGACCAGCTCACCTGTCTACAGACATCTCACCTGCAGCATGAGCTCACAGTCCTCTCGGCCCACAAAGATCATCTCTTTTGGGAGGCGGTGTCGAGTGCCTGAGCTGCTCACCAGGAACCATGATGTCACACTCATCTTAACAGGCCTGCTGGGAAACCACAGAGCATCCTGGGAAATGGAGGCCAGACAGAGAGTGAGGGAAGAACACCATCAACGATCCTGTGCACCAGGAACTGTGCACCATGAACTATCCTTTTCCTGACTCAGCTCTTCTTCCTTTAACTGAAGAGCTGCAGCAACTGATCAATTATCGATTGACAGATCATGAAGTATTTTGATACTCATTAAATAGTTTCTATCATTTGTTAAAGGAAAAAAACAAACAGCTTCTCAGCAGTGAAGATTTACTGTCCTCGGTCTTATTGATGGATAATTGATCATTTTATTGGTTTTACATTGTTGACCAGAAAATAAAAGATCTTTGAAGACTTCAACTTTTCTGTAACAGACATTTTATTGAGCAAATGATTCAGAGACAATAATTTACTGATTAATCAATGATGAAAATAATTATTAGCTTCAGTCCTGTTTTTAACCTGCTGGTTTTAATCTAGTCTGATCTGGACTGGACCTGGACTTGGACCTGGACCTAGACTCAGATTTGTGGATTAATTTCAGGTTTCAGTTGTTAGGTAGAAAGTAAAACTGTAAAACTGCAGATCAGTGGATGCACAGACCATCAATCAGGAATTATTTTGTTAATTGGGGAATTCAGTGAATCAGTCTCCATGGAGACGCAGTGACAGGTGTTTCTGATCAATAATAATCAGCAGGTTAAATTAATAACATCTGTAACTGCAGCTCTGTTTTTTAATCATTTCAGTTTTATCCTCTCGATGTTTCGTTTTCTGTCCTGATGGACACACAGCAGAGACACAGGTGAGACAGGTCACTGATGACGGATCACGTCACGTGACCGATGACTGCAGCCTCTTTTACCTGACTGCTGTCCCTGCACGTGTCCTTGGGGCGGGTCAACCTGTTCACCTCTTTGACATCATCATCATCACCATCACCATCAATAAAATGCTTCAGTCCAGCTCACCTGAACCGAGCCACACCCATGACACACACACGCACACACACAGGATGCTGGATGAAGTGTAGCGGCTCGTCAGAGATAACCCGCCGGGCCTCAGCGCCTCATCCGCGGCTGCAGGCCGGACAGGAGGAGCCTCTCCGCCCTGGAGCCGCGGAGAGGCTCCGGTAACGGAGGAGACAGAGACAGACAGACTGACAGACAGACAGACAGGCAGAGAGACAGACGGACAGACCGGTCCCGCTCCCCTCCTCCACGCCCTGCCCCCCTCCCCCTCCTGCAGCTCTTACCTCTGCTCCAGATGCTGCCGCCGCTCCGCCGCTGTTCTCCGCCGATTAAAACCCGGACTGACGCGCTGCGAGGCGGACAAAGCATGAGAGGCGTCCCGGAGCGGAGCGGAGCCGGTCCGGACGGGTTCAGACCGGATCGGACCAAGACTAGATGAAATCCTCCCGGTGATGCTGCTATGGCATCTCTCTCTGACCGTCTCCTCCTGACGCACCAGCTGCCACCCGCTGCGTCAAGACGCACCGCGTTAACGACCACGACACAGGAAGAGCGCCACCGGAGCCTTCAAAATAAAAGCCTTATGATAAAATCTGACTGGTCCCAGATGTCTGAATCACTGCACACCTGACAATGTTCTGTTCCTAATAAAGCGGGAGACCAGAGAGGTGGCGGGAAACTGGTTCCAGGTGGTGGTGAGGCTACTGTGGACATGAAGCCTTTTGGCCCCTGAGGTCCTGGTCCGTCATCCAGCCTAGACTGAAAAACAGTCTGAGTCTGGACCAGGTCTGGACCAGTGTCTTCAGACCGGTGAGGAGCACGTGGAAACAGAATAAGTCAACACTCAGCTACTATGTGTTTCAACCAGCCCGGTCTCCTCTCACTGTGCTCTTATTGTGAAGGCATGCTGATTTCCGGTGTCGGTAAATTAACGAATCTTCAGCTGATCAACCTGCTGCAGGTTCACCGTCTCTCTCTCTCTCACACACACACAATAATCCATGTTGTTATTAATAATAACCTATCTCATATTTTATCCTGTCATGTGAGCTCACGGTCTCATCAGGACGGGAGGCTCCGGTTTGGGATGACGTCACCTCACTGTTTACATAGAGCAGCACCGTTGAAACGATCAATGATGACAACAACAATAACAATAACAATAATAATGATAATGATAATGAGGGGTCAGGGGTTCTGTTTGAAGTGGTTCAGCTGCAGAGATGTTCCACCCTGAGGTTCCTTCTGTTGGTTCTCTAAACTGTGAGATGTTGTTTCACTGTTCACGTGTCTTTAATGAATGAGACACTGGAGGGCGCTGCCTCTACCTGTAACAGCATTTCCACCGTGGTAGTTACTGTTGCTGCAGTGAGTCCAGGTTGTCAGGACAACGACCGTTAGGATAAACAGAGGATTAAGGAGCAGCTTAAACACCGACATTAACACTGATTATATACAGTTACACAGGAAGTGGTCATTAGGAGCGCGCGCACACACACACACACACACACACACATCAGATGCAATACTACTTTTCTGTTACAGAACAAACAGCAGCTGGTTTTATTGTGAAGGGACGATTTCTGTTCAAACAGGAAGGAAACATCTCACTGACATTCTAGTAAAACTCAGTGTTAAACATCTCTCCTGTAGCAACACACAACATCTGACTCCAGCTCAAACTGTCTGAGCGTTAACAACATGAAACACATGAATCTGTTTCAGAGCTGAATCCTCAAACCTTCGAAACAAACTGTTTGAATCTGTTCTCACACCGGGAGGACGGGAGGATTACTGGTATGTGCTCAATTCAGCGACTCGTCCTCACTGTGTTTCTGTCTGAAGAGATGATGATGATGATGATGATGACGACTAGGCTGCTGCTCTTTTTTTATTTCATTATTGTTTAATCTGCTGATTATTTTCTTCTTTAATCTATTGATCACTTAATAATTTTATCATTTCTCAGAGTCGGAGTCAGACATGGGACTGTCTGACATCTGGAACTGGGACTGTCTGACATCTGGAACTGGGACTGTCTGACATCTGGAACAATGATTTGATTATGAGAATAAGTGTTCACTGATCTTCGAGTGAAATCCAACAACTGAAACCTGAATAAATCCAGGATCCAGATCAAACCAGATTAAGAGCAGCAGGTTTGTGGAGGGTCAGTGGATTAAAGCCGAGTCACTTCAGGAAACAGGTGATAATAATGGTGAAGAATCTCAGGTGACACATACTTTTAACTTTAAACAGAGAAATAAAATATTTTTCTAAAAACACTAAACCTGTTTTTATTTTTCATGTTTCATGAAAACAGATTCAGTCCTGTTGTCGTGGAGACGAGTCATCCTCTGTCCATCTGGACAGGAAACACAGAAGAAGAAACATCAGTAAAGTAAATCATCTGAATTACACCCTGAATTCAGACTCTCAGGCTGAGGACTGTATGGACTAAATTTCACCATAACCAAAGGGAAGCAGTCTGCAGCCTGAGAGACTCAGCTCAGGGCACAGTGTGATACCAGTGTCAGGTTGAGGCTCAGTTGAAGCGACTCACCTCAGTGTGAAACACATCCTTTCTTAGTTTTTGAGTGTTTGGATCCAGAGGGGGCGTCGGCTCCTGCAGGTCAAAGAAGAGCTCTGATTGGTTGGTTTGTAGACACAACTGATCAAACATTGTCCTGCTCATTTCTCTGCTCAGTCTGACGCTTGTACAATAAAACTGTGTTTCTGAACAAATAAATACAACCCAGACTTTACCTGCTAAACCGGTCCTGGACTTTGCTGGTCTGTCTGGACCAGGATCTGGATCATCGTGGTTGGGTGTTCTGGCCTCTAACGATGTGATCTCCTCAAACTCAGACTCCTCGTTCCTGTTTACTTTGTTTAAATCTTGCTTTGTTCCTGGATCCTCTGGTCTGAGCTGGACCTCCTCCTCTCCTGCAGGAGCTCCGACTCTAGTCTCTGAGTCAGGACCAGAGTCCACCTCAGAGTCCTGGAATCTGGTCTGGCTCTGGCCCCCCTCCGTGTCAGCAGCAGGAGGGGAGGCGTGTTCAGGGAGGTTTTGGGTCTCTGTGGGGACGCTGTCCGTCTCTGGTTCTGGTCTCGTTTCTGATGGTGGATCTGTGGGAACCTGGACTGTCTCTGGAGGGCCTGAGGGCTCGTCCACAGCCGCTGACCTCTGTATGACCCCAGGATGATCTGACGACAACACAGTCAAACACAGATTCAGGGACAAAAGGTCAAAGGTCAGAGACTAAACAAGCCCAGCACAGTCCTCACCATGGAGTCTGCCGCCCCTCTCGGCTCGGGGTCTGGTCCTCTTCAGGTTGTAGCCATTCCTGATCTCAGCCAGCAGGTTGTCGATGATGCAGCCGCCGTCCTGGTTGGACACGTCCTTCCTGACTGGAGACGACAGGTGGACATGTTTCAGAACATGGTCTGCAGAGACACAACTGGACTGTCAGCAGCTGGTCTCTGGACCTACATGAACCTCTCCTGCGTCCAGAGTCAGAGACAAAGTGTCTTCAGACCGGGGGCGGGGGGGGTGTCTCAGGGACCAAGAGAGTCCACAGTCTCTGTCCTGGTCTAAAGGACCTAAACACAGATGGCGGGACACCTGAGGAACCAGCTGCTCCTCACACTTTTCTGCTGTTGAGTCACAGGACCTGTACCGCTGCAGACTGGATTTAAGGTGGAGGTTTAAGGTGGAATGACAGAGTTGGACTTACTTATCTTGTCATCTCCTCTGTGTCTCCTCTCCTCCTCCTGCTGCTTCCTCCTCCTCTCCTGCTCCCTGCGAATCCCGTTCTCCTGAAAGACATCAGGTCAGAGTGAGAGCCTGAGTCTCTGAGTCTGAATCTGAGTCTCTGAGTCTGAGTTTGAATCTGAGTCTCTGAATCTGAGTCTCTGAGTCTGAATCTGAGTCTCTGAATCTGAGTCTCTGAGTCTGAGTTTGAATCTGAGTCTCTGAATCTGGGTCTCTGAGTCTGAATCTGAGTCTCTGAATCTGAGTCTCTGTGTCTGAATCTGAGTCTCTGAATCTGAGTCTGAATCTGAGTCTCTGAGTCTGAATCTGAGTCTCTGAGTCTGAGTTTGAATCTGAGTCTCTGAATCTGGGTCTCTGAGTCTGAATCTGAGTCTCTGAATCTGAGTCTCTGTGCTGAATCTGAGTCTCTGAATCTGAGTCTGAATCTGAGTCTCTGAATCTGAGTCTCTGTGTCTGAATCTGAGTCTCTGAATCTGAGTCTGAATCTGAGTCTCTGAATCTGAGTCTGAATCTGAGTCTCTGAATCTGAGTCTGAATCTGAGTCTGAATCTGAGTCTCTGAGTCTAAATCTGAGTTTGAATCTGAGTCTCTGAGTCTGAATCTGAGTCTCTGAATCTGAGTCTCTGAATCTGAGTCTCTGTGTCTGAATCTGAGTCTCTGAATCTGAGTCTCTGTGTCTGAATCTGAGTCTCTGAATCTGGGTCTCTGAATCTGAGTCTCTGAATCTGAGTCTGAATCTGAGTCTCTGAATCTGAGTCTGAATCTGAGTCTGAATCTGAGTCTCTGAGTCTAAATCTGAGTTTGAATCTGAGTCTCTGAGTCTGAATCTGAGTCTCTGAATCTGAGTCTCTGAATCTGAGTCTCTGAATCTGAGTCTCTGTGTCTGAATCTGAGTCTCTGAATCTGAGTCTGAATCTGAGTCTCTGAATCTGAGTCTGAATCTGAGTCTCTGAGTCTGAATCTGAGTCTGAATCTGAGTCTCTGAGTCTAAATCTGAGTTTGAATCTGAGTCTCTGAGTCTGAATCTGAGTCTCTGAGTCTGAATCTGAGTCTCTGAATCTGAGTCTCTGAATCTGAGTCTCTGAATCTGAGTCTCTGAATCTGAGTCTCTGTGTCTGAATCTGAGTCTCTGAATCTGAGTCTCTGAATCTGAGTCTCTGAATCTGAGTCTGAATCTGAGTCTCTGAATCTGAGTCTGAATCTGAGTCTGAATCTGAGTCTCTGAGTCTAAATCTGAGTTTGAATCTGAGTCTCTGAGTCTGAATCTGAGTCTCTGAATCTGAGTCTCTGAATCTGAGTCTCTGAATCTGAGTCTCTGTGTCTGAATCTGAGTCTCTGAATCTGAGTCTGAATCTGAGTCTCTGAATCTGAGTCTGAATCTGAGTCTCTGAATCTGAGTCTGAATCTGAGTCTCTGAATCTGAGTCTGAATCTGAGTCTCTGAATCTGAGTCTGAATCTGAGTCTCTGAATCTGAGTCTGAATCTTAGTCTCTGAGTCTGAATCTGAGTTTGAATCTGAGTCTCTGAGTCTGAATCTCGGAGTCTGAGTCTAATCACATTTCTTGGTGATTCATTGATTCAATATTGATTATGATCAATAACACGAGGATATGTCACTTCTAGGGTTGTCATGATACTAGAATTTCAAACTCGAAACCGATACCCTGGAAAATACCCGATACCGCAGGGAGAAAAAAATGAAAAATTAAGAGGCATAAGATTTGTTTTTGTTAACGTTACAGACGGGCAGGACTGACAACTTTCGCTGCCTAGCTCCCACATTAACGTTATTCGTTTTATTATTAGCCATAGCCGCTAGCTTAATGATAACGTAACAGATGGCCGATGTGGCTATCAGCTAATTGCTAACAGTTAAACGGCTAACGTTAACATGTGTTGCAGGCCAGGTTAACATTTATGATAACTGTTTATTCAATGTCGGTCTTTAAGATGCTTCTCTTAGTTTGTTGTGCTACTTGACCTCGTCGCCACCACTTTGTAGCACTGTTTGCATATAGGCTAATCAATATCCTTCGCCTTTCCCTGGTCATTTGCCTTGTATGCAAAATAATTTCAAACAGCACTTTTGCTTTTTACATTTAGAACTAAAACAGGTTGTGAAGTTCCTTCAGCAGCAGCACCTGCCATGTTAATTTAGCTTTATGCTGGAGACACCAGCTCAGTGTTGTGAACGTCAGCTAGCGTTCATGTGCTCAGCTGCTGGTGGGGGGAGGGGCTGTGTCTCTGCCTGTGTGTCAACTGGAGGAGGTGAAGACACAACTGTTGTCTGAGTATCTGATCTCATACTCATTTTAGTATTTATATGTATCTGAGTATCGATTTTTTGACAACTCTAGTCACTTCTACATTAAAGCTTTTTCCATGACGTCATGTGGAACTCTGCTCCCTGATTGGCTGCTGACGGTGCCGCACTGTGATTGGCTGACCTTGACGGCTCGGAGGAACAGTCCTCTGAAGGTCTTGATGGTGTTGAAGAATTCGTCAAGGGAGAAGTTGCCACTGTCTTCACACAGGTAGATGGACAGATCCGTCCTCCTGTCCTCCACTGAGGACAACAGCTGCTGCAGCTGCTCACAGGACCGCAGGCTGTCCTGAAGAGACACCACAGAAGAAGAAGGCAGCCATACAGGACAGTAAGGACACTCCAATACCAGACATAGAACCCCTGATTTGTCTGTAACTGTCCTGATGAGCAGGTTACAGACTGTTAATAAACCCTCCTGTAGGGGGCGCAGTCTAGTCTGTACCTGTATGGTGGACAGGTACTGCTCCTTCAAGTCCTCAGATGAAGAGGAAACTCTGCTCTCAGAGTTTTTCAGCTGTTTGATCAGAGTGTTCGCTTCAGACTGAATCGACTCCACGTTAAACCTGCAACAGACAGACTGACCGTTGTTTCCTGTTCCTCAGGTTCAGCTGTCGGTTCCACAGGAACACTGATTTAACACATTAAATTAAAACCACAAAGAATGACAGCTAAGGATCTCAATGTGCAAAGTTTAAAAGAATGTCTCCTGATAGAACCTGTTAGTTTAGAGAATGTCTCCAAACCTTCGGATTTCCTGTCTGAACCATGTGACTTTGTGTCTTCATCGCTGACTTTTATGAAAAATCATTTTGTTCTAATCGGTTCTAAAGGCTCCATGACAGGTTCCTATGTGTAGTTGTGGGTTCTTTGTGGGGGAGAACTAACAGAGTTTAATCCGTTATCAGTTTACCCAGCAGCCTTTTCACAGATCTCCAAATCGTCCGGCAGGTTGAGCAGGTCAGGGTGGTTCTCCTCCACCTCCTGTTGATCACACAGAGAACAACAATAGAACCCTCTCATGTGATGAACATCATACAGTGTCATAGTACTGGTTCTGTCCCAGTACAACCAGTCTGGTTCCAGTGTGTTACCTGCAGGATGTGGTGCAGCAGGGTGATTCTGGACTTGTTGGCTTTGGTTTCTGTCAGTTTGAGCAGAGTGCTGATCTTAAAACCCTCAGCGTTCCCTGTGTGAGTCCCCTGTCACACACAAAACATCACATGATGATGTCACATGACTGATGACGTCATATCTGATTAAATCCAATCAGATTCTTGAACTGTTTTTCAGTGTGAAATGAAACCTGTTGATATAAAGTGTTATCGTCAGACTCAAACACCAAATATGTGTTAGACATCTGTTTCACATCTGTTAGACATCTGTTTCACATCTGTTAGACATCTGTTTCACATCTGTTAGACATCTGTTAGACATCTGTTTCACATCTGTTAGACATCTGTTTCACATCTGTTAAACATCTGTTTCACATCTGTTAGACATCTGTTTCACATCTGTTAAACATCTGTTTCACATCTGTTAGACATCTGTTTCATTTAAGACTCACATAGTTGAGGAAGTTTCCAACACTCAAGATGAGTTTACAGAAGCTGGGCAGCCGAGTGCTCTCCCTAACACCTGACCACACAACAACAACAACAACAGCAACAGCAACAACATGAAAAACAACAACAGGAGGGAACAGATAAGCAGAACCAGTGTCAGTATTGTTGTTATTCACAATGCTGGTCTGTGTGTGTTTGTTGTGTATTTGTTGTGTATACACACTCTGACAGGCTCGGTCCAGAACTTCAGCTTTGGGCTTCAGAGTCTCCAACACACAGCTGCTCTCCTCACACAGCAACATACACTGAATCCTCAGAGAGTAACTACACACACACACACACACACACACACACACACACACACACACACACACACACACACACTCAGTAAAGGTGAATATAACCGATCACACAGGCGTGTCTCCGGGTGTGTCTGTCCTACCTGGGGACGTCCAGCAGCTGCAGGTAAAACTGGTCCACTGACGCCAACTTGTCCCTGTCCGCTTGGTGAGACTTCAGGTTCTCTATCTGGGGACGGACAGGTGAAACAGGTGAGACACATGATAAATCAAGTCAGGGACAGTAGGTTAGAGGTGGGACAACAAAAGGACAGGTAAATTACAGGTGAAACAGTTGATGGACATTTACGACAGAAGATTACAGGTGATGGACAGGTAATATAATATAATAGTAATATACATGAAGAACAGATGGAACAGGTACAGTCAATGGCAGTTGGGGTAAGAAAATGTACAGGTGAGACACAGGAAATAGGTGAAGTCCAGGTGTGCCATGAAAAGAACACTTCACGGACAGGTAACACAGATGAAGGACAGGTAGGACAGGTAAATAATGGGCGGGGAAGGGTAAGATAAGTGAGATATGATGGAGAGATAGAATTACCATGACGTGCATAAGACAGGTAAATGACAGGTGAAAACAGGTAGGACAGAAAGAGAAGGTGGTAGATGTTCAGGTGAGATAAGATGGAGTTATATAAGACAGGTGTTTGAAGCAGAAGAGACAGGTAGGACAAGTGGAAAGCAGGTAAATGCTGGGACAAGTACAGGTAGGTGAGACAGGAGGACAGGCGAGGGAAGAGTTAGGACAGGTGGGTAAGGAAGGATTTGGCTGCAGCAAAAGAGCAGGTCAAGTCGAGAAGTGATGGACAGCTAGGACAACAGAGACAATAAAGGGCAGGTTACAGGTAGGACAGGTGAGGTAGGAAAATGAAAAACAAGTGAAGGTACAAGAAAGAGGTGGAGGACAAATCACACAGTAAGGGTAAGTGATAGACAGGTGTAGGACAGGTGTAGAACAGGTGTTTTAGTGTCCCTGTGACCTCTGACCTCATGTTTCTCTGGCAGCAGTTTGATCAACTGTTTCAGGACCTCGACATCAAACTTGGATCTGTCTCCTCTCCAGATCAGAGACACAAAGTCCTCATGGGAACTGCAGAAGACACACAGGAAACAGGTGAAATAGAGAGACAGGTGAGACAATAAGGGACAGCTAGACAAAAGCTAGAAAAAAAATGTTATGACAGGTGAAGGAGTTTAAAGATGGGACAGGTGAGACAGGTGAAGTAGTTAAAAGACAGGGGAGACAGGTGAATTAATTAAGAGACAGGTAGGACAGGTGGGACAGGTGAAGGAGTTAAGAGACAGATAGGACAGGTGAGACAGGTGAGGTAGGATAAAGCATGGGTGAAAGGTGTGATGAAACAGAAATGTTAAACATGAAGTTTAAGGACAGGTGAAGGACAGGTGAGATATTTCACCTGTCCTTCACCTGTCTCAGGACTGAGTGTAACATCATCACAGAGATGTGTTTCTATTGGCTGGGAGGTTGATTCAGGAAGTGAATTAGTACCATCTGAACTGTTTGAGGAAGATGTTGAGGTTCAGACTTTTCCTGGCATCAATGAAGGAAATCTGTGGATGGAGACAACAGCTGTTGATTGGTTGATTGATTGATTGATTGATTGATTGATTGATTGATTATCATCCATTACACAAAAACAGAGAATAAAAACATTTGACATCAGATCCACTGCCTGTCCAGTCAAATGGTTCTGAGCTGTTCCACCTCTTTGGGTTCGGTCCTGGTTTTGGTTCTAGTCTTGGTCTCAGTCGGGGGGAGACTGAAGAGCTGCTCGATGCTGCAGTAATCCGGTTCCACAGAGTCTGAAGATGACGACGTCCACAGGGACTGAGGAGCTGAGAGAGACACATCCATTAACTCAGGTGTGAAGACCAGAGTCCTGGACCAGGACTAAGGTACCAGACCACAGACCATGACCATGACTGACCTGTCAGCGCTCTGGACGGGAGCTTCTGCCAGTTCAGTTTCTTCATACGCAGGGTGGGGCAGGGGGCGGGGCTTGTGTGAGGTGGGGGGCTGTAATATGACCTGCCCAGACCTTGAAATGCCTGGGCTACAATGATGTCACCTGGAGGAGGGGGTGGAGGACCCATACCAGGTAAGGGAGGAGGAGGAGGGGGTGGAGCTCCCATACCAGGTAAGGGAGGAGGAGGGGGTGGGGCTCCCATACCAGGTAAAGGAGGGGGAGGAGGAGGGGGTGGAGCTCCCATACCAGGTAAGGGAGGAGGAGGGGGTGGGGCTCCCATACCAGGTAAAGGAGGGGGAGGAGGAGGGGGTGGGGCTCCCATACCAGGTAAGGGAGGGGGAGGGGGTGGGACTCCCATACCTGGTGAGGGAGGAGGAGGTGGTGCAGCTTTCATATTAGGTGAAGGCAAAGTGGGAGGAGCTTGAGAAGACACTGCTGAAGATGGTGTTTTCTCTGATTGGCTGGGGGGACTGTCAGGTAGTCGTGTCTGTACTGCCCTGTCGATGGTTCGGATCCTGCGATTGGCTGAGAGGGACCTTTGGGGGAGGAGCCTCTCCAGCACACAGTCGACAGAATCCACATCAGCTACAACCAAACACACAGAGACACAGTTACTGCACTGGTTCCTGTTAGAACTTGAACATTATTATTATTATCATTATCATTATTATTGTTATTATGATTATTATTATTTATGAATCTGCTGTTTATTCTCTCTATTAATGACACTGACTAAACTGCGAATCTGAGGAAAACCTTCAACTGCAGGACGATTCAAAATGGTTCCTATAACTTTTATTTTGATTGATGAATCAGTTAGTCAACTGATGCTGATGGACTAATCCTAACGACCCAGAGTCCTGGTTCTGGACCTGGTCTGTGGAGAACCCCCTAAGGACCCCATCTGAACAGAGGATGATGGGCTCATGTCTGACTCCGGTCACATGGACTGGACCCATGAAGACCACTGCTGAGGACTTACGGTCCTGGGCCAGCAGCGTGGCTCGGTCCGCCAGCAGCTCCAGAGCCGACCAGACCGGAGCTTTGTCCGGGTCCACCAACAACAAGGCCTGGAGGACGGACAGCAGCTGGACCGAGGACGGACTGCTGGACACCTGCACGGACAGAGGGGGGGACACTGTGTTGTCAGGGGGAGGAGTTACAGGTGTGAAGGTGGAGGAGTTACAGGTGTGATGGTGAAGGGGGAGGGGTTACATGTTTAGAGGGGGAGGGGTTACAGGTTTAGAGGGGGAGGGGTTACAGGTGTGAAGGTGAAGGGGGAGGAGTTACAGGTGTGGAGGGAGAGGAGTTACAGGTGTAGTTACCTTGGTGAGGACAGAGGTGAAGACATGCTCGTGGTTGCTCATGTCGATGCCTCCGTACAGTCTCTCCATCTCCTCCTCGTCCTCTGTCAGAGAGTCCTCAAACGCATCACACTGGATGTTCAGGTCCTTGTCCTCCGTCTCCCTGGAGATAAAGAGACGTCACAAACTGATGGAAACATAATGATTATTGATTATTGAAGAGAAGTATTTAAAGTAAGATGAACTCAGTACCTGAGTGTGGGCAGCAGATCCAGCAGCTGCAGGCCTGTAACAACAGTGAAAAAATGAGAGATGGATGTTCGGACAATTTCACGTTTACACCCTAGTAACCACCAGAAGTACCATAGCAACCATGTAGCCCAAGGTAACTACCCAGCAAGCACTTGGAATGTCATAGCAACCACCTAGAACACCATAGCAACCACCTGGAACATCATAGCAACCACCTGGAACACCATAGTAACCACTAGAACAGCCACTTAGAAATGCCCTGTTGACCTATTGTTAATGTCCTAGCAACTATCTAGCAACCACTTGGAGTCATCACTGCAACCACCAAAGAATGACTGATTAACACCATAGCAACCATCTGGAACGCCCTGGTAACTGCAGTGTGAAGATCAGGATTTTTGAGGACAGTACTGATATTTAATAATACACTGTAAAAAACAGTATATCAGCCAATATTAACTGTAACTAAGAGATGTGGTGGGTCGGATCTTTTAGTGTAAAAGGAAGCATTTTGCTGACCTCTGGTGGACAAGCTACTGAATGGTAACCCTGTTTCTGTATTTTAAATTCTTGACATTTATTAGCTGACATATACACCAATCTGCAGTGAGCTAATATCTCTACTAGCAACACCTTGCAAACACCTAGCAACCACGAGGATCCCCACAGCAACCATATGGAAATGCCCCGATAACAACCTGTTATCACCACCACTTAGAAACATCATAGCAACCAAATAGAAACGGCTGCCTTAGCAACCTGTTGCCAAAGTAGCATCAGTCAGAAACCTCCTAGCTCTTCACTGCTAACACTAACACCAACCCTTATTACCAGGTAGCATTTTGCTGCTAATGTCATTAATTCAGTTTGTTGTATCAGTGTCATTGTTGTTACTTTCAGTATCAAGGTTCTTTGCTGTTATATTATAGTTAGCATCATAGCTTTTTAGCCTTGATGTAGTTACTCCAGTCAGTGACATCAGAATGACATCATACCGATGAACTCCTGTCGCAGTCGGTCCCTCTTCCTCAGGTCTTCCTGTCCCAGCACCAGCATATTGACGACACTCATCAGCGTCACCATGTAGGCGGCGTTGTCGGTACCGTGAAACTCATTCAAGATCACGCTGAAGCGGTACTGCTGCTTCTTCAGACTCTGAACACAAACAGGAAAAAGACAAACTGAGGTAAAACTGAAGCTCTGACATTATTCAGTTTTTCTGACTTCATCTTTGAAACTGAACATCTGCAGTTTCAGAAGAAGACTTTATCACATTCATAGAGGAACGTGAAGCTTCGTTAAGATTGGGTTAATAAATGTTTAACGATGAGGATGTTGTCCAGAGGAGCTGCAGCACATGAATCAACCTCAGGAAGGATTCTCCTCTGGTCTCCTCGGTTGACAGGACAACAGATATCTGTTGATTGATCGAGAAAGGAAGGACAGGTAAGATCTTGCACACATGACAACAGTGAGGGATCGTATCCCATAATGCCTCAGTTCTGGGTTGAGAGCAAGTAAAAACAATCCTGGGTGCGCTCGACACGCCCACACCTGATTCTGATCTGAGGTGGTCAGAGTCTTATCTGCTGTCACACCCTCATGTTCCACACTCACTGATAACTGAACAATAACGTTTCACAGCTGATAAAGACCAGTTTTCCTCCGTCCTCACGTCTCTGCTGCGTCTTCACCGCAGTCTGCTCCACACAGAAATACAAGTTAAAGTCCTGCAATTAAAAACTCTACTTAAATAAAGTGTACAGAGGTGTTACCACCATCATACACTTAAAGGACCAATTCTCTATTTGTATGTAGCAATAACTAAACTTACATACAGCTCCTTTAAAGTGACCAAAGAAAGTTCCACTCAGAGGATTCAATCATGGAGCGTCCAAACACCTGAACATGACCTCAGCCTTTTTTAAAGAGACTATTGCCAGGAGCTCTCTGGACATCATCATGGATCCAATCTGTGATCAAATCAATGTTATTGATTAGAAGAACATGAGACAAGGTGTAAATCTTCAGTCAGCTTCAGTCTTTTAACATGCTGAACTGAGACTTTACAGCGTGAACCCGGTTTAGCTTCAGAAGCTACAACATTTGACACAGCTTCAGTACATCCAGTACAACCAGTACATCCAGAACAACCAGTACAACCAGTACAGCCAGTACATCCAGTACAACCAGTACAACCAGTACATCCAGAACAACCAGTACATCCAGTACAGCCAGTACAACCAGTACAGCCAGTACAACCAGTACATCCAGAACAACCAGTACAACCAGTACAGCCAGAACAACCAGTACAGCCAGTACAGCCAGTACAGCCAGTACAACCAGTACAGCCAGTACAGCCAGTACAGCCAGTACAGCCAGTACAACCAGTACAACCAGTACAACCAGTACAGCCAGTACAACCAGTACAACCAGTACAGCCAGTACAGCCAGTACAGCCAGTACAACCAGTACAACCAGTACAACCAGTACAACCAGTACAGCCAGTACAACCAGTACAACCAGTACAGCCAGTACATCCAGAACAACCAGTACATCCAGAACAACCAGAACAACCAGTACATCCAGAACAACCAGTACAACCAGTACAACCAGTACAACCAGTAGAACCAGGGAATCCACAACAACAGAACAACCAGTAGAACCAGTAGAACCAGTACAACCAGTACAGCCAGTACAGCCAGTACAGCCAGTACATCCAGTACAACCAGTACAACCAGTACAACCAGTACAGCCAGTACAACCAGTACAACCAGTACAGCCAGTACATCCAGAACAACCAGTACAGCCAGTACAACCAGTACAACCAGTACAGCCAGTACAGCCAGTACAGCCAGTACAACCAGTACATCCAGTACATCCAGTACAACCAGTACAACCAGTACAACCAGTAAAAAACAGGGAATCCACAACAACAGAACAACCAGTAGAACCAGTAGAACCAGAACAATCAGTACAACCAGTAGGAACAGAACATCCAGTAGAACCAGTAGAACCAGTACCAACAGTAGAACCAGTACAGGTACCTTGTAGCTGTCGAAGGCGTCCAGAGCCAGGTGATGTCCTCGAGGGTCAAACAGAGCGAGAGCTGCCAGCAGCTCAAACACCTGCATCTTCACCATGACGTTGGACGTGTCCAGAGCTGAGGGGACACACAGATGGACACGGGGACAGGTCACGTGACTCCCAACAGCCAATAAGAACTCACATCACAAACATGGGTCAGAGTCAGGTGTGTTGGTTCACCTGAGGAGCTACAGAGAAAGGAAGGATGAAGAAGGAAAGAAGGAAAGTGCTGATGTTTGGACGAGGCCATGGAGAAGAAGATCAGAGGAAGACGGAGACCTGAGAGCACCCACCCTGGGTCAGGGTCCTGACGTAGCCCTCGTTGTCCAGGATGAAGTGAAGTCCTGCAGACGAGTTCATGACGGCGCGCACGCAGGCGATGCAGGTCAGCTGCAGTAGAGCGTCGGCGATGCGAGCACAGCTGCGACCGGACAGACGCTCCAGCGCCTCCATCAGCAGGTCCAGACCCCGCAGCTCCAGGAACTGCACCATCCACGCCTGGTCACTGGCCTCCAACCGCCGCCGCAGACCAGAGTAGTTCACTACCGTGGGAACCTGCAGACAGGAAGTACTTTGTTTTTCTTCTCTTGATCTTTAAAAGTTGTGAAAAACATTTAATTTGAAAGGGTCTGACACAGAGCAGGAAGTGCCAGCTCACAGTTGTGCTGCTGATCAATATCAGATATTGATAACATTAAGAACAGGTGTCAGCAGTCCTACCTGCAGCAGGAGGATGCACAGTTCAGGGTCGGCGTTCTCCAGATTTGCCTCCAGCGTGGCATCTGGGTCGTGGGCGGGGCCTCCAGTCACTTGGTCCTTTACCACCCCCCATTTGGTTTTGGCTGTCATGACGACGAGAAGCTGCAGAGAAAAGAGACCAGAGGTTTTTATTGATCATTGATTTCTGGATGATTGAAACATCCAGTCGGCATGAGGCTGAATTATTGATTACTGATTGATTATTGCTCTGATGATCAGTTAGTTAATCGTTTCCCAGAGTTCCCAAAGTGCTACGTCTTTTTAACTGTCTCGTTCTGAGTGACTGAGTGATTTTAATTTACACAAACACTGTGTCACAATAACTTTAATGAAATACATTTTAATGAACTAATCAAATCAAACATAATGACTAACTAATTAAAGTGATACAAGTTTTTTCCTGCATAGAGAATCGGGAGGCGGCCGCCTCCGTCAACTTTCTTGCCGCCTCCCGAAAAAATTCTACTAGGCCCTTCTAGTTTTCTCGGTACTTGGCGGATTTGACGTTTGTAACTGCCATCGCGGCTGTACGCCACTACAGCAATGTGGTGGCGCTGTATCGTAATCCGTGCATCAGGCAGAGCCATCCCAAATTGCAAAAGAAGAATACGAACACGCTAGATTTTCTGCCTGCGTAAGAAGGCGGCGACCTGATTTGAGTGCAGACATCATTAGTTCTTCTAATATGGGAAAAAAAAGTTAATGCATGTTACTGACAAGATACGGTTCATCTGTCAGGACTGAAAGTAGGTCTAGTCCTCAGCCACAAGTGGAAGGTGCAGGCATCTTTATCTTCCTGTCAAAACTATGAAGTTTATCTCTTCCTGATTCACTCAGCTGCTGTACGTGCGCTTGTGCGTAGGTAGTTCAGCGGTTGAAAACTGTAGTGACAAAGGAAAGTGCTGTTTTAATGGGAAGATAAAGAGCTAATAAGCACTACTATCATTGTAATCCAGCAGAACGACCACATGAGAGGATCAATGATCCAGCTTCTGTTTCTCACTTCACTTTATTTCAGCTGGTTTAATTTTATTCAGCAGGTTTTTTTCATAACTGTCATCAGTGTCCTTCCTCTTTACTGAGCTGCTGTCTCTCAGGACTGAGGCTGTAGTGGATCAGTGCTGATCACAGAACATTACTGTTGAGTCACCACAGTCTCAATCCTGTGACTCTGTGCTGTCAGTGTGTTGGTATTTAAACATCCTTCAGTCTGCTCTGCTCTCTGGAGCTGGTTCTGACAGCTGGATCCACACAGGACCGGGTCCACTCAGGAAGGACCAGGTCACGTTGGTAAATACCCGGACTCTGCTCTGATGTAATCCTTCATTCCTGCTCTCTGTTTAGTCCCTGACCTCACAGACAGACAAACTGAGAGAGGACAAGTCTCGGGGTTACTGAAGGTCACAGAGCAGAGACCAGGGACTGAGACCAGGGACCGTTCTGCTGAGGTCAGTGTGCTGCCAAGTGAGGAGAATAAACCTGGTTCTTTATCAGAACCACAGGACCAATGAGAAAACAGGGAGCGACTGATCTGATCAATCACTAATCAATGATAAGATGTCAGATCAGAGCAGAACAAGCAGGTCAGACCAGGAATCACACAACCTCTGACCTCCTCACCTGAGTGTGACGTGTTTACCTGTCTGTTATCAAACCGGGTGCAGATTATTTTGTGTTCATTAATTGATTGATCCATCGTTATAGCTCTGAATAAAATGCTAAGCTAGTTCAACCCTGAGAGGCATTAATAACAGGTACAAAACATTATATTATATTTTAATGCATTACATTCTTATATTATATATATATACTGTATATCATCATATTAATATAATTCCAGTGAAAGGTTAACATGTAGTAAACACTCAGGCTGACTCCACATCATTTCACTTCTGTGGAAATAATAAGAATCAGAAACAGTGAAATATAATAATTAAGAATGAACACTAATTCAACACAAGTGAAAACTTTCTCATTCCAGACAAACACAGAAACGAACTTTTTAAAATTATATAAATATAATCAGAGTCTGTGAGACCGACATGATTAAAGTTCTGACACTGGCAGATTTTTCTCTTTAAACACTCAGATAAAAAACCTTTTACAGTGAATCATCCTGTTCACACATGAAAACTCCTCTGCTCCGGGTGTGAACCAGAGTCACAGTGTGGTGAGTGAATCCCAGTGTTTGTCTGATTGTTGGAGCCTCGAGGCGCCGGTTCCTCTGCAGCCCTGACCCACCCACAGCTCTGGCACTGGGCCCAGCCTCCTCTGTGCAGGTCGCACCAGACTCTGTTCAAAACTCTGGATAATTAATGTTCCTTTGCACTTCAGGAACAGTACACACAGAGTAGAGATCCGTTTTTAATACTGTCCAGATAAGGAGGTTATTCTGGTGAATTCGGCTCAGCCAGGATTCATCACAAGCTCTTTATTCCTATAAAACCTCATTTTATATTTAAAATTAAACCTTTGTTTTGACGCGGTTGTCTGTGTATTCGGTGGAACTGGATTGAAATATCGTCTTCAGACAGAGCAGATTTAAACGTGTTTTAAATCTAAATAACGTCAACAGTCAGGACAGACTCAGAAGCTGTTTTCTTCAGTGAAGCTTCGCCCTTTAACTTTTTAAACGTCTAGTTTTTCTAACGGAGTTCGGCAGCGGAACAAATCAAAGCCGAAGTTTCACCATCTCACTTTGTTAAAAACTTTAACGTTTTCTGACGTTAACTTTTAAAGGTTGATTCCTCACGGAGCTGGTTCATACTTACAGTCAGATTTGTCCTTACCGTGAGAGGGCGGGAAGACGCTCTCCGTCTCCCCGGCTGTCTGTCAGTGCCCGGCGGGGAAAGTTTCGGGAGCTTTCCGGTCTGTGCGGTGAACCACCGCCCGCAGTCCTCTACCACGTCCGCCGCAGATGGGCGGTGTCAGAGGTCATCGCAGCCGCCCATCTGGGCGCGTGCATTTTGTTTTAATAAGTTACCGATGTAACTATGGTTCCATGAAATAACACCACATCACGTGGAAACCTCAGGAAACAGACTCCTAGTGTTATTATATAAATTTTAAACAGAAGTAAATAAAACACTGTAGAAAACAGTGCTGAAAGGATCATATTTACATTTTAATAAGATTTTCTGAGCCACAGTTTCTGTTCACCTCATGATTCAAAGCAGCTGCATGTTTCCAGAAAATAAAAACAAAGCTGTATTACTCTGCAGATCAGCTGTTTTAGTCAACCTCAACTGATATTAACTTCTTTCCATGGATATTTTTTAAAGTGTTCTAAACATCGAGAGGTTTTAAAAACTCACATTACAAAGTGTAAAGACCAAAAAACAACAATAATTAATTCAATTAATTGCAAAAAATTGTATCACAAAATCAATTTTTTTAACAATTTACAAAACTAAAATTTAAATATATATTTTATTCATATTTTGAATATTTATTCATTTATTTATTCAGTGTTTTCCCACTTGAACCAATAATGTAGTGATTTCATGAAACGTAGACGTGGTTTGTTCTGTTCTTTTCAATAAAAAAAAAATATTACTTTGTATAATTTATTTTGTTTTATTTTTTATTTACCAAAGTATCCTGACTTATAAATAAATGTGTGACATTTCTATCAAACCAAACCGCTTGAAAGCTCAGTGAGTTATTATGATTTTGATTTAACTGACCGTCTGCCCTGACACTTACATACATTACTCCTCTCTTCCAACATGGCGGCCGCGGTGACGCATCACTCCGGGCAAAGCAGCGCGTGTGTCTCTGCGGTGACTCAGGACATGCGCAGTGCGACATCTAGCGACCAGATTTGGCGGTTTTTTCCTCTGACCACACACATTCACAGACCGCTGCTGTGGTGTGTATATTACCTGTTTATTGATTGTTTATTGATTATCTATCATGTAAAGTTGTTTAAATAAAACGTCCTACACATATAACATCGACGTAATGTATGTAGATTAGAGAAAGTGACGTAGTGCGACACGCGACATTAGCGGTTCGATCATTTGAACTTTGCTATAGAAAGTTTTAGCTAGTTACTACAAATGAACCTTGTACACATACTATTATTATTACATTAAACTTATCACAGCCCCTCCCGAAATGAAAGGCAGTATCAGTAGTTTAGTTTAAACACTAAATCTTTCTGTAATGTCCGAAAATGTCGTTATTTTTTTGTTGTTTTACCAACAATTCGAGCTTTTTCCGGTGAAGTTCAGCTCGTGCTGTGCAGCAGTTGGAAAGACATTTGGTTGATATTTTACATCAGAGACCATCTTCTGATCAAACACCAGCACTTTATAAAAAGTCAAAAGCTTAATGTTTCCTGGGATCTGATGATATGAGCAGTGCAGGTAAAACTGCTGTTTTCTGTTGTGCTTTTAGACTCTACAACAACCATTGATTCAGCTAATGAGTCCACTTAACATAAAGAATTCATTAGTTACAGTTCAGCTCTTGAAGTTTAACTTTAATTAATCACCATAACCTCAGAATTATTACTGTAGTGTTGGTGCTGTGGATGTGTGTGTTGTTTTAACTAGACAACCTACAACACCTCTCTTTACATCCACAAATCCAATGTTAGTGTGATTTAATGGTGTTTAATGTTTGTGTTTACTTCATTCTTCTACTCCACTACATTTCAGAGGCAAATATTGGAGTTTTTACTCTTTTACATTTATTTGACAGTGACTAGTTACTCCACGATTGAGGTTTTACATATAAAATATATGTTCACTTTATAGAATTTGATGCTTTTCTAAAGATTAAAGTAGTTCAAAGTTTAGTTTATTGTTTCCTTTAACCAGCCGCAACATATAATGTTTTATACACAATAATCCATTAGTAACAATAATCTAATAATATAATGTCAAACAGACAACAGAGGTCAATCTGCTGCCTGTTGACTACTTTTACTTTAGATACTTTAAGTATATTTTTCTGATAATACTAAGACACAGGACTCTAACTTGTAAAGATATTGCTTCTTTTACTGAGGGAGAAGACCTGAATACTTATTCTACCACTGCCCAGTACAAACTAAAATTATATAATCATTTATTTATATAGACAATAGTTAATTTTATAGTTGGTGAGTGAACTTTAATCATCCAGTCTTTATCTGTGTGGAAAAGAATAACGTGCCCCCCTCACACTCTCTTCTCTTTTCTTATTCCCTCCTGTAGGAACAGGTCCAGATCCTGGTCTTCCTGCCAGCTTTTCAGAGTAAAAGCTTTTAACGTCCAGGTCCTGACAGCTTCTGTGTGTAAGTCATCTGAATGTTATGTTTTGCTTCATGTGCAAATATAGTTACACCCAGGACAGCAAAGGGACTGTGACACAGTTGCAGTGTGTGAGTCAGGATTATCTGTGGGGTCGGGGAAAGGTCAGTAAAACGGGGACAACAAACAATACTGTGAAAACTATACATCTGTACATATAGTATACTGTGGGATGTAGCACCACTGATGGTTTAACGTTGTAACTAATAATAAAATGAATTAATGAGTTCAGATAACTGCATATATGAGCATATTCAAAACTGAGAATAGTCGTTGTGCATATATTTCTACCAACGTGGCTGAGTCATCACCACCTGCTGAGTTTTCCCCACAGTCTTAAGTGGAGTTTGGCAGGTAAATCTACCTGTGTGTTATCTGTTCGGTAAGATAACACATTCCTTTATTAGTCCTACAGTGGAGAAATCTGCAGTGTTGCAGCAGCAAAGTGGACAGTACAAACAAAATGCTAAATGATGATGGTTGTTTTGAGAAAACAGGTAACAGTTATGTCTCTGATTCTCAAAAACATTTTAGTTACTCTCTTAGGTCCAAGCAGGGTTAGCTTAGCTTAGTCGTGGTGTTACAACACATTCTGAGTCCTGATTAGGATTTTCAGCTACTGCAGATGTTTTTATCGTACTTTATTTTCATTTCATTTAAATAGTTTTTAAACATGGTGGGACCGTAGTATTTATAGAGATTTATCTGTCACAAATGTTGACAGATGGATGCTCTACAAATAACCTCATGAACAGTTTGATATGTGTCATTGAATATAAACACTTACCTATGAATGCTCTATATCAGGGGTCTCAAACTCAACTTAGATGGGGGCCGCTGGAAGTAGAGTCTGGGTGAGGCTGGGCCGCAAGTATTCAAAAAAAAAAAAAGTACAACAGATCCAATCTTCTCAATCTTTATTATTAACAGTTCTTCAACGTGAATGGGTTCTTCAGAACATGAACGGTTCTTCAGAACATGAACGGTTCTTCTGAACATGAATGGGTTCTTCAGAACATGAACGGTTCTTCAGAACATGAACGGTTCTTCTGAACATGAATGGGTTCTTCAGAACATGAACGGTTCTTCAGAACATGAACGGTTCTTCTGAACATGAATGGGTTCTTCAGAACATGAACGGTTCTTCAGAACATAGGCTTCTCTTGCCTACTCCTTGCTGCCAGAGACCTGGCAGCGCTTCTTCTCGCACAGCTGAGCCACATTTGGCTTGAGGGACGAAGCAGTTGAGACCCTCAGTATGGCTTGAAGATGCTCATGAGTGAGTTTGGACCTGTACTTTGACTTATTAAAGTTCATGGTGGAGAAGAGCTTTTCACACAGATATGTGCTCCCGAAAAGGCACATGGTCCGCTTGAACATCCTGGAAAGCTCAGGAAAGGTGGGGGGCAATTCTCTCAAAAATTGTCCAAGCTTGTCTGCTTTTCCACTCACCTCCCTGAACTTGGCTTTGAGTTCTGAATTGCACTGCAGGTCAATGAGCTCCATTTGAAGCACATGAGGGGCATCTTGCACATCAGAGGAGAAGGGGTCAGCAAAAATTTGAAAAGTGGCTCTGTGTGTCTTGAAGTCTGCAAACCTGTGATCAAATTGCTCCTGTAGCTTCACAATGGCATCAGCATACTTCTCACCACTAAATGGTGTGCCTGCATCCATGAGTGCCTTGCATGCTGGGAAATGGCAGAGGTTTGTCTGAGAGAGCTGGGCTTTCCATAACACAAGTTTTGTGGAGCATGATCTCACGTTGTCATAGGCAGCACTGACAAGCTGCCCCTGGCCTTGTAACTTCTTGTTCAGTACATTCAGCTCATGTGTGATGTCAACAAGGAAAGCTAAGTCCATGAGCCATTTGGGATCACTTAGCACAGGAACAGCCATCCCAGCCTTCTCCATGAAGGCTTTCACTTCTGCTCTCAACTCAAAAAACCTCTTCAAGACGTTTCCCCTGCTGAGCCAACGTACCTCAGTGAAGTAGAGCACATCCTCATATGCTGACTCTATTTCCTCCAAAAAGGCGCGGAACTCCCGGTGCTTTAATCCCCTGGATCTGATATGGTTGATGCATTTCACAACGACAGACATCACATTGTCAAACTTCAGGCATTTGCTGCAAAGGGCCTGCTGATGGATAATGCAGTGCAGAGCAATGGCCTCCTCCACACCCTCCTCTTCCAGCTTTTTTTGAACAAGTGCCACCACTCCATTTCTCCTCCCTGTCATTGATGGCGCTCCGTCGGTTGTTATGCCAGCAAACCTCTTCCATGGCAAACCCGCATCCACAATGGCATCACACAGCTGGCGGAATATCTCCTGACCGGTGGTCTGGCCATGCATTGGAATCACTGTGAGCAACTCCTCCATCACTTCAAAACTGTCGTCAACACCACGGACATAGATTGCGAGCTGCGCAGTGTCAATGATGTCTGTGCTCTCGTCGAGAGCGACTGAGTATGCACAGAAACGTTTGGCTTTCTCACGCAGTTGATCATATATGTTACCTGACAGGTCAGAAATGCGCTCTGCCACTGTGTTGGCTGAAAGGCTGATGTTGCTAAACTGACCCTTCTTTTCCCGACAGACTATACTTGCAACCTGTAACATGCACTTTTTAACAAACTCTCCTTCTTTGAATGGCTTTCCCGCCTTAGCAATCATCTCACTCACAAGGTAGCTAGCTTCGACCGCTGCATCATTATCTTTGTAACTCACTGATATATGAACCCCTCCTCTCCACTCGACCTCCCAGTAACAGCGACCAGTCAGACCAGTTCTACACAGCAGCTGAGGCCAAAGGTCAAACCTGTCTGGATGATCAGGATATGACTGATCCTCTCTCACCCATGTCACCTTCCTGTTGTTGTCAGACAGTTTGAGGTTTCTGTTCATTGTGTTTGTGTCCAGTTCCAGTTCACAGGAATCTGATGGAGAGAACAAGACAGTTTATCATCTGACTCATCTGATGGATTATTGATTGATTATTGACTGATATGTTGTTATTTCCTGTAACGTTTATATGATAAAGTTCTTGTTGTCTGTTCATACCTGAGAGTCTCCAGTCTCCAGTGTGGATCCTCCAGTCCAGCAGACAGCAGCTTCACTCCTGAGTCTCCTGGATGATTGTAGCTCAGCTCTCTCAGCAGAATCATCATCACTGCTCACATTCATTGAAGCTCGGTCACAGAGCTGTATTCACCAAATCTGACTAAACGTTTGATGTAAATTGTCCATTTCTTCACACAAGTGTCTCTGACTGAAAGTGGTCTCCTGTCCACACCTGTAGAGGAGGACCAACGTTCTATGATGAGCTGGTGGATATTTGATTTCCTCCACTGAGAGTCGCTCACAGCCAAAACTAAACTGTCTGATAACTGTTGTAGTTTCTCTGTCATTAGTTCAGATCATACAGCTGATGATGTGTGGGGATACTCACATCAGTCGAGGGTTGAATCTATGTGACTAAGTGTTGCTGAGAGGAAGACTCTGACTGTGGTCTGTGCTGATTGGACAGCAGGTCTGAGTGTCCGGCCTTCTCAGAGTCCTGTCTGATCTGACCTAGGTGGTGTTTGTTTGGACTTCTGTGCTGGACCTGGACCACAAAGCTACTTCAGCTCAGTCCGGCTTCACTGAGTCTGACACTGGCGACCCTGGACCATGAACCATGAGCGAAGAACTCAATGTGAAATGAGATGAAGGGGTGAAACTCATGAGGAACTTTGGTCGTAGAAACACAAACTAATCATCTTCAACAAGGTGAAATGTAAAGAACATGATCACATGACGAGTGGAATAAGAAGCTGAAGAAACACGAGATCATTTCCAAATGTTCAAAGTATGTGAGTATGAATTATTATATTTGTCTTTACTATAGAGTGAATGTTTTAGTTTCTCTCTGATGAACAAACTGTTGTGAGGCATGTAAACACATATTTATGTCAAATGACGCTGCAGTCTACACACACAAAGTTTTCCCTTCAGCTTTAACAGTTCACTATTAACTTAACATTAGCTGCTGCTAACCCATCAATCTAAACGCTGATTGCTTTTTCATACTTAGAGGTTGTGATGACACTCAGAGCTACGACAGTAGTTGTTGTCAGCGCCAGTAAGAAGTTCCCTCCTCTGCTGTCTGTGAGAGTTTCTTTCTGTTCATTTGTGCCTTGAAAACCCTGCGTGTGTTTATAAAATACATTTTTCTAATTCATCACCCTCAGTCAGTCTTTGGCAATGTGTTTATTGCACATGTTCATATCGCAATGAAAATAAGATTAAGCAGTAAGCACTACTTAAAATGAAAACTGTTGACTTATACTGCAACTTACCTCATTTTTTGTCATTTTTCATGTATTTAAAAAGATGCAGTATCTGTACATACCTGGATGAAAATAGTCGCACGGCATCTATTTGGTTATTTACACCAGTATGGAACTAATGGCTGTTAAATCGGTTGTTTCTTTGTGTGGTTAACGTGTTTCTACAGGAGGGTGCAAACAAACTGTTGCAAAGGGCCGTTAAATCAGAGCCATACGCCACGTGGCGTTATGAGCAGTTTAATGATGTTACATGATGATACTGCTCATACACCACGTGGCGTATGAGCAGTATCATCATGATACATCATGATGATACTGCTCATACGCCACGTGGCGTATGAGCAGTATCATCATGTAACATCAAATGCCTTATTTAATGTCACAGAAAAACTTTTCATGACGATGTTTGCTCCAATGCAAAAACCGAATATAAGAATGTAAAATATGAGTCAGTGTGAGGACACACTGTGCACACACATGAAACTGATCATTACTACACACCCTCTGTTGGTCCTGTCTTGTTTTAATGTGGGACAGAACAGACGTCTTCTGAGCTCATATAAACATGGCTGTACACACATACACACATATCACTACAGTTATAGAAAGACAGTGTGTTTGTCTCTATTTACATCAGATCACATAAATAGGAGATACAGGACAGGGAGGAGCCTGACTGTTAACAGTGTTTGACTGGGAGGATGAGTGGTTACAGAAACGTCACAGGTTCAAGTCTTGAATCTGCCAGTGTGCCATTGAGCAAAGGGCTAAAATGAATCGACTCACTAAGCTTGTTAAAAGTCACTCGTATTATTAGTGTGTATGGAGAACAGAACCTGGTTATTAGGAAATCAATAAATTAACAAAGTCCATAAATTGTCCAAATAAATTTAAAATAATTAGACAAACTGAAAGGCACAAACACAGAGCTACAGCCATTAATGTATAATGAATTCATCATAATGTGTTTACTGTGGATTAAATTGTTTAGGTTGTTGCTTTAATTGCATGTTGAAGAAAAATATAAAACCATGTTCATTAAGGAAACTTTTGTTACTAATAATAAAATAATTCTGCGGATAAATTCATTCAGTTATTTTACTCTCTTTAAAATGAATTTATTAATTGTAACTTGCCCACTTATTTATTGTTGTCCTAGTAAAGCAGGTTGGGTCCTCCACATTTATCTGAACAGTGTAAAAGCTGGACACTGTTATCATTAACGTCTTCAGGCGACTTTCAGACTGAAGACACAGTTTTCGTAAGTGAAACGGCTTAAAGGAACAGTCCAACATCTGGGGAACTTCACCTCATCCATGTGTCAGCTGTTTAGTTGACTGTAGCATCAGGACAGTGAATGGTGCTAAAACTGTTTTACATTTCTATTTCTACAACTGTTTAATACAAGCATCATGTAAATCCAACAGCCTTGGAGCTGGTGGAAGGATTTGGTTTGTGCTAAGCTAGGCTAATCATCTCCTGGATCTACCTGTAACCTGGACACAGACGACACTGACAGGTATCTGAATAACCGGACTCTGGAGGAAACAGAGGGTTTATCGAAATGTTGGACTTTTCCTTTAACATCAAAATAAAAGCAGAAGTTGTGCAACCACTAAATTTCTGGAAGTGACTGAACAAAGTGACTTTGCAGTGGTATAATTCAGTGGTTGGTTCTCTAGCAGCAGGAATCTACACAAATGAGCTTTAATTTATACAGTGCAGCATTAAAGTCTCTGCTGTGACTGTAACATACAGCATGAAGCTTTTACAGCTGCAAAGAGAAGATGACTGAAACTCCCTGTAACTGTGCAACACGTAACATCCGGTACAAAAAGGTGCTTTTAACAAATATTCTGACTGTAGATAATTCATACTTAAGGACTGTATAAAGATATTTACATATTTCTAGATGTTTATCTACAAAATGCCAGAGAGGACACTGGGAAAGGATCTTGTAATCTCAAGAAAGTTGGTTTTGGATTTTTACATAACAAGCCAATAATAACAAGATGTTTTGTCTTCTAAATGTTTGTTGTCTTGAAATCACAGTAATATGTATATGTATATATAAGTAAGTACAAATAATTCTTTGATAATCACAGGAAATAACTTTTTAGCTCATGACCAGTTTAACCACCTGGATTTTGTATTTTGTGTATAAATCTTTGGGTTCATTAATTCAGAGGTTTGATACGACGCCTTATAGTTTTATTAAAAACTCTAATCGCTCTGTTTCTTCAGCTCAGACTCTGGAACTTTTCTCTCAGGTTTTTCACGATGCTCTGTTGACCAGCTCCTGTCTTCTGTCCAGAGTTTGAGCTCGTTTTCTGAGACCCATCGTCCTGATCGGCAGGGGATGCTGCCGTATTGTCGAGCTCTTGAGGCCTAGCTAGTTCAATTTTAGTTTTCGCTTCCTCCCTCTGTTTGTATTCGTCAGAGTCCTGATAGGCCCGGCAGCGGTCGATGACGGCCATGATGTGGATCTTCTCCCTGCTGGTCGGTGAGCGGATCTGAACATAGCTGTCGTCGTCATCTTCTTCTTCTTCTTTGGATTCTTTGGCTGTTTCTGCAGGTTCTGACTCAGGCTCTGGAAGTTTCTCTACGACAAAGATCTTGTGTTCGGGGTCGTTGGGTAGCGCTGCCTCGGCTGCAATGAAGTAACCGTCGTAGTTGCTATTAGAGACCTGGTCCTGGAGCTTCTGCAGTTCAGTCATTTGTTCTCCACTCAGCCGAGGGTCCAGAGAATTGGCTCGGTGAAGCCGTTTGCTGCGTTCCTCTCGGCTGGCATCCCGACTGCTGCGAGGCTTGTACGAAGGACCCTCGTCAGAACCTCTGTCGGTGAGGAGGTGGCTGGAGGAGCAGCTGGAGTGTCTCCTCACACCTCCATCAAACATCTGCTCCGGGGTGGAGCGACTCCGGCCGACAGGACTCTTCTGGAAGCGGCTGTGGTCGGAGTATTTGGAGCGGAGTTCTTGGACGTCAGGCCAGTTGAAACCCTCGATGGGAGGAGGAGGGCTAAGCGGACTGCGGGAACGAGCCCGACTCGGGAAAACTGCCCCTGAGCTGCAGGGGAGGATGGGGTTCAGCGGCAGAGTGAACGCCTTCTTATGAGAAACCAGCGCCAGGTTTGGATTACCTGCAAAAAATATAACCCAGCATAAATATAAAGTATAAGTACATCTTCTCTATACTTTATTTTCATACCAACCTGTTTGATCACTGCAGCTGTTTTTTGACCGTCAGACTTAATTAGTAAACACAAAGTTATCACAGCTGACAGAAATGATTTACAAAACTGACAAAAAAAAATAAGTCCTGACTGAAATAATTAAGTTGTAAGGTATGATCAGAACTCGCTTCTATTTTATCTTGAGGAGGGAGCAAATCTAAAAAAGGGGAGATATTGTAACTTTAATATAAACTCCCTGATTTTGTTACAGTTACCTTAAATTCCAACATCATGTTTTAGTGTTAAATGTCAAAATCCCCAAATATACATAAAATGTGTTTAAATAAACTTGATGCTGATCATTTTCAGGTATTTAAATGTGTCCAGACTCAGAGAACTCTGCTTCGCATTAGGTCTGAAGGTAAACAGGACATCACAGTACCTGAACTTTCCTCCACCACACAGGGTAAGCTCTTCTTGCTGATCAGGATGCCCTGACTTCGCTGTCGGACCACTGGTTTGGTCGTTTTGATTCTCTGGCTGTACTGACGAGCCAGATGGAGGACTTTGCTCTTCGTTTTGTCTACGTCGTCCACCTGGTTTAAACCCTCGCTGGGCCTTTCCCCCTCTGCCTCCACCTTCAGCTGGGTGACCCGAGGAACCGCAGCCCTGAGGATGACGGCCTCTTCCCCGAACACCTTCAGGGTGTCCTTCAGACTTCCTGTCCGACTCACCCTGGAGGCTTTTGGCTTGAGGGGCGAAGGGCTTGTGGACTCCTCTGTGATGGTGCTGAGGTCAGATGCTCCACTCTCTCTGTCGCAGCTTTTGTTTGGAGTGTTTGTCGAGCTGGAAAGGCAGATGGTGGTCGCTCTGGAGTTTCTTGGAGCTTCTCTGGATTTTTCACGCCCTCGGTCTTCACTTTGAGATCTGGTGATCTCTTGCTCCATTGCCTGCCAGATTTTAATCATTTCAGATGAAGGTCTGAAGTCTTCATCCTCATATGGATTATCCTGCAAGCTCTGAGATCTGGACCTGAGGCTTTCTCCTGAATCTTCTGGATCCGTGCTTCTCTGATCAGACTTCAAAGAGTCCAAAGAGTCACTAGATACCATGTGATCACGGGTATCTCCAGGTAAAGCCAAGTGTGACTCCACTGAGAAAGGGTCAAGACTGGAGGAGGCGGTCGAGGTGGAGGGATTAGTCTGGACAGTTTTATCATTTGGGATGCTGTTGAACCGGCTGACGGAGCTCCTGACCAGCCCGGTCGGGATGTATGTCAGGCTCTCTCTGCGCTGGAGGCTGAAGGTGGCGTCCTGGCTCTCGGCGTTCTCGTAGTAACTCTTGATTTTGCCGATGAGCAGCTGGTCCTGCTTGGACAGGGTGGAATCCCGCCGCCGTCGAATACCTCTGTCAGTGTCAAAGAGGCTGTCGTCCCGAGGAGATGGCAGAGTCAAATCTGTTCCGCTGCAGGTCTCTGCAGGATCTGGACAGATGCTGTTAAGTCCTAAAGGTTGATTGGTGGGTTCGGTGCTGAGGCTGAGGCTGCTGCCGGTTCTGCTGGGTAACCGCGGTGAAGCACATCCGAGGGAGCGAGTGTCGTCCTGCGCCAGGCTGCCTCGTTTGATGCTGTTGGTGAAGTGCTGAGCAATGGCGCTGGCTTTGTCCAGGACGGAGGAGGGAAGGATGCTGATGACTTCACCCTGCTTTTCTGCCACCTCCTTGTCATCCTCCTCATCCTCAGATGACTCCCCACTACTCAAGGTTTTTGAATCTGAGTCAGGTGTGGCGGACAATGGTTCCTCTGTGGGCTCTGGATGTTCTTCACATTTCAGTTCTTCTGACCTTTGAGGAGACACTGAGGTCAAAGGAGGGTCTGGATCAGAGGAGGGTTCTGGTTCAGAGTTTACTGTTGGTTCAGACTCCGAGTTCTTCTCCTGCAGCAGCTCGTCTGCAGCGGGCTACAAAAGAAGAAAATCCAAATAATAATTAGAACTGAAGAAATTCTTTGAACCATTTAAACATCAGTTTCAAAGAGGCTTCAGTTTGGTTTGATGTGCGACTTTCTTTGGTTTTCAATGAACTATGTGGAACATTAACGCTGAAGTATAGCTTTGACCCGGACAGTTATGGAAGAACCTGATCCTGAGTTCTGAACCACTCTTGATACTGGATCCAAACAAGCATGGCAACATGTTCGAACAAGAGTACATAGAGAACCTACTGAGTTTTAAGAACTGAGAACAAGCTCCACATCACTAAAGAGGAACAGAACAGAGCAGGAGGTTCGTGAAGGGAAATCAGGATAAGGACTGCTGGATCTGATTAAAACATGTGAAAGGTCTCAAACCTGCGAGTCTTCCGCTGTCATTTACCTGCTCAGATGTCGGCTCAGTTCCACCTTCTTCAGGAAGTCGTCCATCTTCTTTGTTAGAGCTGTTTGAGGAGAAGCTGCCTCCCTCTGCCTCCTTCAACAGAACATGTCAAATTAAAGTTTAACATCAGCAGATAAAGAAGAAAACATTCTTATATCATCATTAGTAATTATCTTTTTTTAAAGGGTCAGTTCACCCGAACCACAAAAAGTCCTGTTTGAAGTTAGAGGAAACGTCAGAGACAGAAATCTCCAAACCTCAGCTAATAAAACGTTCTTCATGTTATTTTCACAGGGAACATCAGGAAAATCTTTCTGTCTTTCTCCTGAGTGAACTGACTCTTTATTACAGACACAGTGAACGACATTAACCACCTCTGATCATAAACAACAGGCAAGTGATAAATCCTGTGGGTTTCGTTATCATCACACAAGCTAAATAATGGGTCAGTCTCTGAAACCAAACATGCAAATAATCGAAGCAACAAAACACTGAGAGGCAGCAGCAAACGTCTGGTTCAACACGACCTGGAGACGCTCAGCTCAGGCTGGTTTCAGCACCACAGCAGTCGAGCTGGATTAAAGGTTAAAGGTCAGACGTCCAGAGAAGCTTAAAAAAAAACAGAACCTACATGAGGAGGAGAAAAGTAGCTCTGAAAACACGGTATCAGTTCTTCTTCTCCAAAGTCAAACGTTTCAGATGGATCAGTTTCAGGACGGTACAGGACAGGTTTAGCGTAGCTTAGCATAAAGATTGGAAGCAACTCCATTAAAAGATGAAAACAGTCAATCCTAATAGTGCAGTGTTATTACAGCAGCAGTCGTGCAGGTGAACGTCCTCTTTTACAACACCTGATCTCTTCTTCAGATAAACATCCTGGACTGTTGAAACTGATCCGTCTGAAACATCTGGATCATCTGAGTCTGGAGAACAGGAGTGTTCATCAAGACCCTGAAGTCTAGCTGTTCTTTAACTGCTGCGGTCCGTCACCCTGCTGTAGTTTAACCCGCTGACCCCAAACATGCAGCTCAGCTGGTGTTAGTTCCACACATGAAGCTCATGCAGCAGATAGCTGAGAGCTCCGGAGCAGGGGTGGTAAGTTATCATTGAGCGGAGCGGGCAGCGCTGTTATCCGGGACTTTAGAGAGTTACGGAGCTGGTGTGGGAGGGTGGAGGGCCAAGCTGAGGACGCAGGTGATGAAGAAGAAGACCAGGCCGGCAGCAGAAAGCCTCACCGTCACCGAGCTGGACAGAAAGGCCTGGACCCTGTAGTGCCAGCAGGAGATGGCTGCCAGCACGGAGCTGGCAAAGTCGTCTACCTGGTCGTCCTCCAGCAGGATCTCGTCCGGATCACTGTCCTCTGTCTGATGAGACCGCTGTGGAGACAACCTCTCCGCCTCCTCCTCTTCCTCGCTGCACATCAGCCGTTCTAGGGAGTCCTTCCTGCTGCCGAGCTCCTCCCCCTCCTCCTCTGCGGGCCGGTCGGATCCCAGAGTGCTGCAGCTGACGGCGGGCTGCAGAGAGCGCCTCTCCCCCGGTAACACACCCTCACTGTCTGAGTGCTGCGGGACGTCACATACCTGCTGATGTTCCTGTAAAGTGTGTGTTCTCTAGGACTAATGAGGAGCTGGTCCAACAGCAGGACTCAGCTGCTCCTCTGAGGGAGGAGTCACCCTACATCACCTGCTTTATGTTGTTAGGGTTACAAAACCACCTGAGACTGGTCCTTCATCACCTGATGGTGTGGATGCTTTTTTAATTCAATGACCTTAAGTAACCTTCATTATTTTATATAAGATAATTGTATATATGTAATCTGTATATTCAGAATATAAAGTTGTGTTTTATCTGCCCTGGTCCCTTTGAAACTTTTGCCTTGGTTTGTAATAAAGTGTGAAGTTCCTTATCGACCACTAGAGGGCAGAGCAGCTGACATGCTGCTGGAAAATGATGCTTATTGATCATTTATAATATTGTGATTTAGCTGATTACTTATGAAACAACAATGTTTTATTTGGTGATGATTTTTCTTGTATATTATTTTATATTATATATATACGTTAAACCACAGTGACAGTTTGTTTCTTACCTTTAAGATGGCTGTGAGTTCGACAGGAGAATCAGCAGCAGAAGAAGAAGAGCAGACACGATGGTTGAACACAGACAGTAAAAACATTCAGTTAATATTAATCAGTGAGAAACATGAATTAATAATAAATCGACACTTTGACCTCTCATAATGTTTGGGGATGATTTACAGTCACCGACACATTCAGGATGTCAGTGACCGTTTCATTCCTCAGGTCAGTAAACGCACCACAGTTATAGATGTGATGCAGCAGGTAAGTGATGTTTGTAAAGAGTCCGTGAACCTGACGTCAGCTGAGAGCAACAGGTCAAATCTCACCTGAAATAAAACACCTGCTCAACATACAATGCAAATTTTCTGGGCTGATGTTTGTTCATTTGAGTTTTATGCAACACAACGATCCACTGTACACTGTGCTACGTTCAAGGACACTCCAACATGGAAGTCAGACTGACACTGGATGTTTGAGACATTGAGCAGCGACTCAGATCTGTTCTAAACTCTGATGGATCTCTGACTCTCAGAGACTAAAGGAATCAAACAGATCTAAAACTGATGAGTTTTGGAAAGTTGATGAGGCGGAAGATTCACAGTAACTGTAATAAAAAACGTCCAGTTTCTGACTTTACCTTTGCTGCTCTTCAGGATTTGTTTGGTCGGCTCTGGAGAAGAAAGAAGAATTTCATTAGAGCTATAAACAGAATAAAGTGACAGAAAGAAGCAGCTGATGATGTGATTCATCTGTTTGTTTGTTTACCAGACTGTCGTCGTCCCTGACGACCGTCTCGCTGAAACTCTTCAGACTGAGAGGACAGAGCTTTCTTCAGACGCTCGGGACTGTAACGATACCTGGGAGGATCTACAGGTGAAAACATCATCATCATCATCATCATCATCATCAGTTGCTGATGTCACATTCAAAGACCAGGTGCTGAACATTTACTCACAGATGGAGTCCATTTCTAAGATGGCCTCTTTAGCCTGAAACAAACAGGACAACAAACATCAGACATCTGATGAACAGGTGTCACTGGTCAGACTGGTGATCTACCGGTGTTACTGGTGTTACTGGTTCCTGACCTTCTGTGGGATGATGGCGTGGTGGTTTTCCAGAATGATGCGTTTGATGTGATGAGCCCACAGCTTCTTCTCCTCCACCGTCTTCGCCTGAAACCAAAGAGAACAGAGGATTGAATCTGTTTCATCTGTTTCCAGAGAACTGGAGTTTATAAACCCAAATACATATAAAACATTAAATAAATGTAAATATACTGAACTGTCTCCCACAGATAAAAAAGATATAAACCAGTTAATTAGAAAAATGTATTAAAGAAAATGACGATTATAGAGTTGAATCCAGTTTATAGTTGAACTACAAGAACAAAGGTTTTTCATCTTTCATCAGTTTAGGTTTTCTACCTTGATAGATCCAGGAGTCGTTATATACAGTGTTATACAGTGATGCTGCTTTCCCTCCTGAAGAGTTAATCTGTGACTGAACACCTGCGCAGGTGTCGGAGGTCTCACCTGGACGGTGTGAGGCTGTTTGGGATGTTTATAATGAGTGACGCTGAAGCTCAGGGAGTCTTTGGCGCTTTCGATCAGCATCAGAGTGGAGCACTGAAAACAGAGGGAAAGTCAAACCAACATCACTTCTACGACTCTGAGCTTCAGACGTCAGTGACAGTTTGTTGTTTCTCACAGAGATGTGCGTCTTGTAGACGTAGTGTTCTCCGCGGCGTTTGGTGATGAGCAGCATGCGATCGAACAGGAAGAGCGTTCTCTCGTTTTTGGCTCGATGAAGTTTGAAGGTTCCCTCCAGAACCAGTTCTCCGTACGTGGTGAGGTCCGGACCTTTCCAGTTCAGCAGCAGAGACTGAACCTCCTGCAGGAAACACAGAAAACCAAAATATCAGAGCAAATCATACGTCAACTCTGTAATTAAAACCTTCAGTGCAGAACTTGGAAATCAGCTGTTTCATGTCGTCACTGAACCAGAGTGATCGCCAGTTAAAACACACTGTAAACATGAAGGTGGATTTCATGAAGTCTCTAAACCCTGAGGAGGTTTATTCAGGTTCTTCTGTCACAGGTGTTCAGCACCCTAATGGGTTAATGGGTTTTCTGAGTGAATTAAAGAGTAAGAGCCCCCTTTAATTGACTCATTTGTACCTTTCAATCAACAACACATTCAAGGCTACAGACCTGAAATACCAATCAAACAAGATGCTAGTTATCTCAAACAGCTGACACAATATCCTTCCAATAACTGATCAAATATTTATACAGTTCAGACAAGCAACACATAATAAACAGAACTTTAAATAAAGATCGACTTGATCGGTAAGAGAAAATATTCTGTATTTATCAACCACAAATTCAGAAATTCTAATAATTTCCTGCCAAAATTAAAGATTATTTTTGTTTTGAAAAACAGGTCATATGAGAAAATCAATATTCAAACATTTAATAATCAAGAAAAAGGTGTTATATGTAAATCTAAACTTACCTGCAGTCTGACGGCATGTTCGTGTTTCCTCTTCATGTCGTTGATGTACCAGGCCACGCCCGTCATGGTGTAGATGGCCTCCTCCACCACCTCATACCCCTCCTCCTCGGGGTCAAAGTGCTTCGCTATCTCCTAAACACAAACGTCTGATTGAATCTCGTCAGATGATCACACTCGGATCACTTCTTCTCGTTCCATTAAATATTGTGGAGAAGAGTCGAAACTTACTTTCATGGATTAAAAGAAAACAGAAGTTAAGATCCGCAAGTGAACAAACAATTTCTTCCCATTTCTCCATGATACAGCTGTGAACTGTTTTCATTGGCGTCTCCTGATCTCATTGGTTGTTTATGCATCAGCTGGTCCATGTTGACTAATCAGTCTAATGCTTATGACAGGTGTGATGGGGCGTCAGGTGTGTCGGTGTCGTACCTGGAGCAGCAGGTGGTATTTGAGGATCCTCTGAACAGGCTTGAGCAAGTATGAACCCAGAGGCAGCGACCGCTTCAGCAACGCCTGACGCTCCCGGAAAAACTTGGCCAGGGATTTATTCCTCATGCAGTCCGTCAACGCTGCGACTGAACTGCAGCAGGCGGGAAAAGAAACAGGTGTGAACAGGTGAAACACAGGTGAGAACAGGCAGAGACAGGTGTGCACATCCCGCAGACGTTCAGCACTTACTTTGGGTAGTTGGTGCAGTACTGTGTGTAGATCTCAAAGTACTCGCTCTGAAACAAGTCGTCACAAACAGGAAGTAAAGTTCAGTCGATGTCAACAGATTAGATCTCGACTGTTTCTGACGCCAGGAGAAAACTTTCTGAGATGTTTTCTAATAACTGGACGATTGATCACTTTTATATCAATTTATCGACATTATTATTTAACAAGCTGCACAAACCTTCAGTTAAAGTAAACTCTGGTTATTTTACTGATTAATAATAATAATAATAATAATAATATAATAATTAATATAATCATTTTATGTTAAATCCTGAAGAAGCTTCTCACCTTCATGACGAAGCAGCGGGCGACGGCGACGGGGTCGTTGTCACACAGGTCGAGAGCCTGAAGCAGCTCGCTGTGAACAGGAAACACGTCACCATGACGATGACGACAACAACAACAAGAAGTCAACCGAAACATCACATCTCTTCATCTACAACCAGGATTAAAACACCAGAGATGAAAATATTGCTGACTTTATGATTTTGCAGTTCACAGGTCGACGTCCATTTAGTAACCATTCTGGACCTTTCAATCGAATCACATGGCCTTCCTCAGCAGGTGGAGTTTTTAAAAATGTAATTATAATAATAATTTAAAACTAAAAGTGATTCAATTATTTTTAGAAAATTGGGAAATTTTGATCAATTCAATGACAACTGGGCGTCTGCTGATGAAGATCATGTGAAATTATCAAAAGCTCCAGAACGTTAAACGATAGTGATATTATTCTGATTGTCTACATTTATAAGTTTTCACATGAATCCACGACTTAATGGACGTAAAGAAAAATCAAACTGTAAATGAAGGAACTTCAGTTTAAATTCAAACTAAAACGTTGAAAAACGAAGAACCAGGTGAAACATTTGAACCGTCTCCATCACTAGTTGTTACGACGTCATCTGTCCAGCAGGTGGAGCTGTTGCTCTGTGTCGGGTTAGTTTGTTTTCTGTATCTGCAGCTGTTTCAGGCTGCTGATGGGCTCAATGTTAATAAACTTAATAAACTGTTAATAACGTTTCATTCAATCAACTTTGAGAAAAGAATAAAATCTTCAATATGATACAAACAGGAAGTGAAAAGAATCCAGTGTAAAATAGAAAACTGTTATTTTTGACATCTGAGCTGGAAAATCAAACTAATGTCAGTGTTTACAGAGAAAAACCTGAAACAGCTGATTTCATGTTTTGGAGCCGAGGAAACAAGGAGTCAAACACCTGAAATCAGCACAGCAGGATTTAACAACAAGCACAGCTTCAGCTTGTTTTCAGAGCAGCAGCTTCACTTTCAACTCTCAACAATCACAACAAAAACTTGAACTAAGATCTTGTTTCTGAACATCAAGTGTAACAGTTGGTTTAAAGCTCGTACATCAGCTGCTCCTCCTCCTCGTGTCCTTTAAAGGTTCAGAGCTTCACACTGAGTCACTGCAGGACGTCACCACCTGAAATAAAAACCTCCTGTGTCTGTCCAATGTTCTGTTGTGTTACAGTATGAAAACACCACACGCAGCTCTTCAGCCCCGACCGGTCCTACCTGTAGGTTCAACCCCCACCCCACTGAAAATATGTCCCCGGGTGCAGGACCACAGCAAACCACAACACTCCACACTCCACGCCGTGCAGCCGGGTGGTGCTGGTCTGAAAAACAAACTCACCCTCTGACATGAAGCAGCGAGCGCTAACCCTGAGGAAACTTCACAACAACAACAACAACAACAACTAGAGTCAGGATTTTAACTTTAAACCAGTTCATCAGAGTCAGGATTTTAACTTAAACCAGTTCATCAGAGTCAGGATTTTAACTTTAAACCAGTTCATCAGAGTCAGGATTTTCCTCTCACCTGTTGAACTCGTAGATGTCCTCGATGTTTCCAAACAGAGCACAAACCTGCTCAGGACGAATCGACAAATCAGACTGATCGATGATGTGAGCCAGGTAATCCTGTAGTAGGAGGAGGAGGAAGAGGAGGAGGAAGAGGAGGAGGAGGATTTTACATATTAAAGTGAACCTGCTGCAGCTGTTTCATATTTATTGTTTTTATTATTGTGTTGATTTGATTCCAGTTGAAATGTGATTTTTTATTAATTCATTTAATTGTATTTAATACAGAACAGGCTATTTCTAAAAACTAAAAATAATAATAGAAACAGTCTGACCCTCGTCACAGCTGAGGAACAGACTCATTAACAAGCAGTTCATTAAATCTGAACTCAGGACGTGGGTTTGTTTCTTCTCGCTGCAGCTTCATCTGATCCTCACTGTTACATAAGAGGCTAATCCAGAACGTCTTAGCCCGTTAATTATAGTCTGTGACGACACACACACACACACACACACACACACACACACACACACACACACACACACACACTCTCTCACCGAGGATCTGAATCTGATCTGAGTTCAGTTTTACATGATGATCTACAAACTGAGGCTCAGATCATCTAATTAACATCATCACACCTAATTAACTTACTAATTGTTCAGTTTAGTGAGGATGAGACTTTTACTTTGAAGGGTACATGTACTTCCTTCCTGTCTACATGTCTGAACATGTTCATGTGTTTGTATGTTGATTTATTCACACAGGAAATGTTTAGTGACTGTACGAGCCGAGCAGAGGTCACAGGTCACAGGTCAGCGTGTCGATGTGTTGGTTACCTGATGTTGATGACATCACAGTGAGCTGAAGGTTCAGGACTCACCTCTACGATCATGCGCAGGTCTCTGACATACATCCTCTCTGTCTCGATGATCTCCATGATGACACGGTCCAGGTAGGTCAGCTGAGGGTTCGGCGCCATGCTGCTGGTCGTGAACGGAGACGTCGGGTGGCGGCCGGAGGTTTGGCTCGTCGTCGACTCTTTGTTGTTGTTGTTGTTAATTAGGCCTAGGCTCCGCCCCCTCCTGTCTGCACCACCCCCCGCGGGGCTCAGGTCCACGTCGATGTCGGGGTTGGAGGTTTGGGAGGAGGGGGGCGGGGGGGCGGGGCTGTCGTCTCTGGAGGATCCGGATCCCGAGGACAGCGTGGAGATCAGGCTCACCGGGCGACGGTCTGATGACAGGTCGGGGTCAGAGGGCGTCGCCGACGGAGCGCGATCATTACTGCTGATGGAGGCAGTGGATAGGCGGGGGGACTCTGGGGGGGGGAGAGATTGACAGGTCTGATCATGATGATGTCATAATGATGATTTAAAAAAAAACTGCTTGTCAACACACACACAGTCACACACTGATACACACACACACACACAGTCACACACTGATACACACACACACACACACACACAGTCACACACACACACACACACACACAATCACACACTGATACACACACACACACACACACACACACACACACAGTCACACACTGATACACACACACACACACAGTCACACACTGATACACACACACACACACACACACACACACACACACACACAATCACACACTGATACACACACACACACACACACACACACAGTCACACACACTGATACACACACACACACACAGTCACACACTGATATACACACACACACACACACACACAGTCACACACTGATACACACACAGTCACACACTGATACACACACACACACACACACACACACACACACAGTCACACACTGATACACACACACACACACACACACACACACACACACAGTCACACACTGATACACACACACACACAGTCACACACTGATACACACACACACACACAGTCACACACTGATACATACACACACACACACAATCACACAGTCACACACTGATACACACACACACACAATCACACACTGATACACACACACACACACACACAGTCACACACTGATACACACACACACAATCACACACTGATACACACACACACACAGTCACACACTGATACACACACACACACACACACACACACACACACAGTCACACACTGATACACACACACACACACACACACACACAGTCACACACTGATACACACACACACACACAATCACACACTGATACACACACACACACAGTCACACACTGATACACACACACACACACACACACACACACACAATCACACACTGATACACACACACACACACAATCACACACTGATACACACACACACACACACACACACAATCACACACTGATACACACACACACACTCAGGACAGCTCTCAGGAGATGACTTTCACAGTAAAAGTCCAGGTCGTGCTCGATGTCGACACAATTTGGTTGGTGAGGAAACAGGAAGTGATGTCACAGGTGTAAACACACTGATAAAGGAAATCAGCTGATTCAGGTTCCCACAGAATGATCTGAACATCTGGAGAGTTTCTAACATCAAAACAAAGGAACAAACGACAGCGTCCATGTCTCTGTCCACTCTTCAGACAGAGACATAAATAAACGTGTGTGAACCTTGACATACGACCAGGAGAGATGAAATTCGACTGTGTGATCAGCTGTGATCGGCTTTGATCGGCTGTGTGTGATCAGCTGTGATCGGCTGTGTGTGATCAGCTGTGATCGGCTGTGTGTGATCAGCTTTGATCGGCTGTGTGTGATCAGCTGTGATCAGCGTTATATTGATCTTCAGACTGTGACACTGAAGGACACTTACAGTAGGATTCTCAGTGAAGTCCTGCAGCCTGGAGTTTTATTCTAGAGGGGCATCAGAGATGATGACATCCTCAGGAAGTGATGTCACCCTGCAGCCCTCCTCTGAGGAGGCGGGCCTCAGTTCGAAAACTGATGGTGTAGTTACAGTTTACAGCTGCTGCGACTCATCATCACTTTAACAGAACTTATTTCTACACGTTGTAATAACTGGGCTTTCACAATAAAGGTTATTCATACATTTAAATTACTTTAATCATTTTAATAATTGGTTTAATTATCTCCAGGTTAAATGATACAATTCAAATAAAAAACTCATTCTCATTAAAACTCAAAGAGTCTCTGTGATTAAAGTTCATTAAAGTTCATTAAGACGTGAGGGAAGTTTAGAGCAGGAGGTTCAGGTTCAGATCCTCGACAAACACAAACCATAAGAGCCGAGGAGCTTTCGAGCAAGGCACCAACCACCAACTCTGACTGTCTGTTTAAATAAAGTTTGGACACCTGAATCACAGGTGTGATGACAGGAAGCAGGTTGATCATTGACTCTGATTGGTTCATGTCGACTGCTTGATTTGTTTGATTGGATTCAGTTACAGTCTGGTGATCAGAGAGCATGCTGGGATTTATTCTCTCACGTGGCCATTTTGAGCAGTTGTGAAAGGACACTCCATCATTTCTAAAAACTTTGGCTGCAGCTAAAGTTGAGATTGTTTAACAGAAACATGTTGCAGGTTAAACATTAAATGTTTTTATAAACTAATAAAGTCAATTCATTAATTAAAAGAGAAATTTAAACATTTATCTTTGAAGTGACTAAAACAATCAAAGCTTCAAACGCTTCAACTGTGATTTGAGACGAATGCTAACAGAACATGCTAATGCTACATGTTAGCATGCCAAGTCAATTTCATTTACATAGCTCAAAATAATAAAGATGTCTCAGGAGACTGTCTGATTGGTATGCTAACCAGCGCTAACTAGCACTAACATGCAACATTAGCATGTCAACGTGTTCACTTTTCAATTCTTCAAATTAATTTTAGGTAAATTTAGATTGACTGACGTCTTTTTCACTAAATAACCAAATAATAAAAACTATCAAATCAAGATTCAGTTAGTGTGCTAACAGCTAGCTGGTTAGTTGGTACAAACAGTCCAGAATAATCATAATTTAATCTTGATTATCACTAAAATATGTTTCCTGAGCGTTTGGTCTGTAGTCTCTGAAGTGTTTGTATTATATTATCACTGCTCAAAATGGCTGCTGCATGGTTTTGGTCGGTGTTAGCGAACGTACCGGCTAACCCCTCCTCCAAGGGTTTAGCTAAATATCTGAACAGCAGAGACACTGACAGTCCACCTAAAACAGAAAACAGAACAACCAAACACTTAATGTGGAGAAAGAAACAACATTTACGACTGGAAAACATTGTTAGCAAAGCTAGCAGCTAGCAGCAGAGAGGCTAGCTGAAACATCTACAACTGTTTGATTATCTTGTTTGTGGTTCAGACATTCGTTGTTTCTCCTTCAGTTCACGACAGAAACCTTGTTTAAAACTAATGACTGCACAGGAACAGTGATGCTAATTTAGCATGCTAATATGCTAAACTACAGGATGTTATGCTAATGCACCAATGCTGTGTTCTGGTCATATCCCAGTTACTGTGACACTGAGATATATCTGAATCAGCACTAAAACAAAACCAAGTTAGCCGCCCATTATTTGATCTCAGTAAACCTTCATTTAGTGGTTATGATGTCAGACTGTCAGAGCTCAGAGTGTGGAGCATTACAGACTAAACATTAGCATTATTAGCATTTGATCAGCATAGCATATTAGAACCTGACCTGAACCTGGTCTCTGGTTAGTCCAGGTTCAGTCGGTTCAACATCTGGTTTTCATTAACAGGTTTATCCTTTTGAGGGGGGGGCTTCAAGTTCTGGTAGTCCTACTTAAACTGATCCACGTGAGGTCTGGGTTTGGGTCGGGTTTGGACTTAGACCTTCATCCTGACGGTTAGTGGTGGAGGAAGCGCGCTGATCCTTCACAGTTAAATAATACTTCATTGTAAAAGTCCCACCTCAGTGAGTCACATGTATTTACTGTAAACTCTTAATGTGAAAAGTAACCACTTCCTCTGATGGTCACATAAACAGATTTAACTCTGACATCAGGAAAGAGGAGGGAGGATGTTTTCATTCGAACTGTAGAGGCTGGACTTTATACACACACACACACACACACACACACACACACACACACACACACACACACACAGCTGTCCGTTAGTTGCTTGGCTTCCTGCCAGCTGAAAGTCGGTGAGGCGTTCACTGACCTAGCAGGAAGTGGATTTATGAGCATGATAACAGGGGCCAGTCACAGCTCAGTGTTTACCTTCAAACACAGCCACGACCTTTGACCTCTGCAGCCGTTACAGAGATCACAACAAGGTAAATAGTCTTTTCCTCCGAGTCCAAAATGTTCAACAAGCTTAAAAACAAGAGAAGATCATCAGAGAGCGTCTGACCTCACACTGACGCCGCCGCCACTCACCGAACCAGCGGCGGACGAAGACTCGTCTGAGCCGCCGATCGTCCCCGGCGCTCCTGAAGGAGATCTTCACCTCCTCCTCTGAACATGAACACCTCACCACCGCAACGTGTCCTCCTCCTCCTCCTCCTGCCAGGCTGCGCCACATGCTCCTCTGATACCCCATCACTCCACAACAAGCCTCACTCAACTAGTTCTAAAAATAAATGGTCAGTTTTCCTGCAGCTTCAAAGACGCCTGAACGCTCCACAGGTGTGACTGAGCTGCTGCTGAAGAACACACACACACACCGACTACAGAGAGCTGAACCACGGAGTGATTTTAAAAAAGGAGGAGGAGGAGAAGAGGAGGAGTCAAGAAGAGAGGGATCATATAAGAAGAGAGAGGAGGGGTCAGGAGGAAGAGGAGGAGTGAGAGCAGAGGGAGGAGGGGTCAGGAGGAAGAGGACAGAGAGCAGAGGAGGAGGAGGTTATGAGAGGAGTCCACTGCTCCTCTCTTCCCCTTTAACAAACAGAATCAGTTCTGCTGTGAACATGTTCAATAAACTTTTATTGTGAAGTGCAACAGGAAGTCCTCCTTCACATGAAAATAAGAGACGTCAGGTTGTGGCGTGGGTCCAGATCTACAGACCTCCTCTGAAAGCCTGCTCCTCCTCACTAGGAGGGTCAAAGTTCAGCCAGCAGGAAGCAGACTGTGATGATGTCAGACAGGTGAGGAGGAAACACCTGCTGACATGTTCATGGTTCCTCTGAGAACCAGAGCGATCTGATCCTCCTCCAGTCCCTGAAACCCCCCGTCTGTCTGTGGGTGCGTTTGTTTGTGTCACAGAGCGTCTCGGGGGGGGGGGGGGGGGGGGGGGGGGGTGCTCTGTTGTGAGTCACAACAGAGCACCTCAACTTCTCGTCATAATTCATGAGTCAGTGAGACTCAAAACCACCCATCCATCCAATCCAGGACCAGTCCAGGACCAGAACCATGGTTCTACCACCGCAGAACTTAGAACAGGAGGACAAGCTCCTTCAACCAACATCAATGAGTCTGGATCAGATATGGACCAGACCGGGACCTGACCAGAACCAGACCACAGATAGGTGAACATGCTAGAACATGTTCTAACAGTTTGAACCTGACCACACAACAACCACCACCACAGTTCACCTGAAGTGACCCAGAGGTCAGAGGTCAGAGCAGCAAACACAGGCTGACACCCGACCAGGAACCTGTCCACATACTTATGGCCATGTCGTGTGACGTCGCTCACAAACAGGAAGTAAAACGGTGTTCCTGAGGAGATGCATCACTTCCTGTCAGTCTAATCAGCCGGTGAGTCACACAGGTTGAGTAACAGGTAAACAGAGGAAGAGATTCACCCCCCACCCCTCCTCCTCTGTGGGGGAGGGGTGGGGGTTATCAGTGAGGAGTGTCAGAGTTCCTGCGTGCCTTGAATGCCTTGAATGCCTCGCTGTGAGAGTATTAGAGTATCGTTTCCCAGCAGCTCTCTGGTCTCTGTTATCACAGACCACTTGACAGATCTTACCAGGACCAGTCTGAACCGGGTCTCAGAGCCGAGACGCAGGTCCCCTGAAGACCTCCAGGACTAAATAAGATCTCAGACCTGATCTCAGATCTCAGACCTGATCCAGACCTGATCTCAGACCTGATCTCTGATCAATACAATAAAAATTCTCAGTTTAACAACTTTTCTAGAAGCTCTTGAACAGACTGTGACATCATGATGAGGTCCCTCTGACATCATAGTGAGGTCCCTCTGTTCACAACATCTACACAGACATCACACTGAAGTCCTTTCATTCAGTCTGTGTGTGTGTGTGTGTGTGTGCGTGTGTGCGTGCGTGCGTGCGTGCGTGCGTGCGTCTAATCTGTAATGAGGATAGAGTTAATCCAGCACAGATTACAACTAACAACACAACAGGTCCTCATGTCTAACCAATCAGCTGATCCATATGACCTGAACACCTGTGAGGTCGTTCACACACACACACACACACACACACACACACACACACACACACACACACACACACACACACACACACACACACAGCATTAGTGTGATCAACAGACAAAATCAAAGAGGTAAATAGACAGAAAGATAAAGGTTGTCTCACTGAGATGATGTCATCAGCATGACATCACAGCACCTGTCTTATGTAACACAGTTAAAGTCAGTAGCTTCCATGGCGATTAAGGGTCATGTGACCTGAGATTAGCTTTGAATGAAGACACACAGACAGACACGCACACACACACAATAATCAAAGTTTTCCTTTAACAAACTCAGACTGACCTAAACATTACACGACCCATAAAACCTGGGGCCTGTCGCTATGGAGACGCCTCAGTCCAGAACTGTGACTGTGTGAGAATGTAGCAGCAGGAACAGATTCTGGATCAGATCTTAAACTAGGGAGAACCGACCAGACCAAGAACAAAGAACCTTCATCTAAACGACGGTTCTCTGACTGTCAACAGAGAAAACAGTAAACAAACAGAGTGACAGACGTTCTGTCTTCATGTTGCTGCTTCACATCAGAAACCAGACTACAGTCCTACCTGTCCTCCACACAGAGACCAGGACCACAGAGACCAGGACCACAGAGACCAGCACGAGGTCTGAGCAGGTCTGACAGGGTGTCCCTGCAGCTCTGACAGGAGGGGGCGGGGCTTAATCCAATTAGCCTCAGAGTGACGATCAGAGGCAGCGAGACGCCACCTGCTGGACTGGACTCTCGTCTGATTCAGTCAAACAGCGTTTATTTATACTGCCGTAACCATGACGATCATCACTTTATCCATACTGAGTAGAGATGCACATATAACACACACACACACACACACACACACACACACACACACAGACCCTGGATCAGCTGTGAAACAGGAAAAGCAACATGGACGTCTGAGCAGCTCAGACACACAGCTATTGTCCTCTCTCTCTCTGTGTGTGTGTGTGTGTGTGTGTGTGTCTGCAGACGCTGCCGGCTCCCTCCACCACCGACCACAGAGAAGAAACACATCAACACAGATGACAACAAAGACTGATCTGTCGTAGAGGGAGGGGAGGGGGGGGGGGGGGGGGCGAGAGGGTGAGAGAGAGAGAAGGAGAGAGAGAGAGAAAGAGGTTTTTTACCTTCACCCATGGAGACGTCATAGGCGGAGCTGTGAGATCCTTCAGGCATCACACTGTCCCCTACACACAAACACACACACAGGTTTAATTAAACCTGATGAAGAGTCATGATGTCATTAGAGCCCCGCCTCTGAAGATATATGTGTGTGTGTGTGTTGTGTGTGTGTGTGTGTGTGTGTGTGTGTGTGTGTGTATATAGTCTCTGCAGGTGTGTGAAGGTCATTGAGCAGTGATGCGTTCAGGGACACTGCTCTGTCAGCACAGTTCACTACAGCTGACACCGAGACCAGGTCTGGTCTTTACCACTCCACCTCTGGACGCTCAGATTCACCGTCTAAAGCTGCAGTCAGTGAACGCCACACAATCTCAACACTGTATCCCACCAGGTCCCGCCAGGTCCCCACTGAGACACAGTCAGGTACCAGGTTCCCACTGGACTTTCTGAACCTGTGAGCCAGGACAGCTGGTTTCACTGGTTCAGACATGAGAGCAGCAGCTGATAATCAATCGATTGATCGATCAGAGGTGACTCAGTCTGATGAGTTTCAGCCTGCTGACCTGTGTGTTTTCTGTCATGTTGTGTTTCATGTAAAACAGTGAGGCCAGGTGAGGCAGATCAGGTAACCACACACCTGAATCAGCTGATTGACATGTAGACTGAAGAACCTGACTGACCAGAAGAGACCAGGTGACGTCAGCAGGTGGAACACACTAGAGTCTCAGTCCTGGACTGATTCAGACTCCTGGTCTGACTGATAAATGAAAATCAGTTAATCAATAACATGATCAGCACATTAACGAAAAGTTTTTATGTCTTCATCAATACTTTATCGCCTGTCAATCAACTGATCAACCTGTCCAGACCCCAGGTGACGGCGGTGCAGGTCTTGTTGCCGTGGTAACGGCTCAGGTCTGTCAGCAGTCAATCTGAGATCCTGTTAGAGGCGTGAACGCCCTGAGGCAGCCTGTCTGCGCATGCTTAGACCGCAGCCTGTCACGGCCCCGATCAGCTCCAATCAGTCTGATCAGGTTGCCATGGAAATGCGGAAATGAGTAGACACACTGAGCCGCCCGCACGCAACTACACGCGCGCGCACACACACAGATCTGATCTGTTGTTTTTTCTTGTTCTGACACGAACTTCCTTTTAAAAACACATCACTGAATCTTCCTTCGCTCCTCGTGCAGCTGCAGTTCCTCATCGTCACGTCTCGAGGCTTCATCTTCATCGTCAGGCTCTTCTGTTCACTTCGGCTGCGTGTGTTTCACCGAGCAGCTGAAATCTGGACAGAGTTCAGACTTGTTCCCTCCGTCTCAACGTTGGCTGGGTGCCGCTGACAGGGCGTGTTTCTGGGGCGAGCGGCCGCGACAGACACCAGCAAAAGTTAATCTGTGCTGAGAATAAGCGCTCTCATGTGTTTTAGATGTGAGCCGAATTACAGACAGACTCCACCCGACTCTAACAAACACCATATTATCGCAGAAGAAATCGGTATTTTCTCAAATAAACGCGTAATCTTTAAATGTCAAGATTTCCTAACGAGGCTCTGCACCGGCAGCCCCACCTACATGCTTCAAAGGCAGCGGACTGAACCTTGTGCCTCAGTGATACTGTGATGTTTTAAATGAGACTGATTTAAAGTCCAAATGCAGAGTCCGCTCCACAGTCTGATGCGTTCAGGTGACGCGGGTTAAAAAGCAGAGAAACACTTCCTGCTGAGAAAAGCGAGTTTAAACGCGTCAGAAACATCCAGAGGAAACTTCACTGAGTTTCTAACAACACACTCTGCGGGTTTGTTCAGACACTTCCTCAACACTCAGCACTGAAGTACAGGAAAGTACAGGAAAGTACAGGAAAGTACAGGAAAGTAAAGTAAAGTGGAGTCCGGACTCACCTCAGTGAAGCTTGATGTTACAGTTGGCGGTAAATGTTCTTCGGTCTCATTCAGTCTCTGTTTGCTTTGGTTCTAATAAAACCTCCAGTGTTCCTTCATTAAACCTCCGCTGTCTGCCCCCACTCCCTCTGCGCATGCGCCTCGTTTGAACCAGTACGAAAAAGTAAAGCAGCAGAAGACAGGCAGATTTCTTTCTGCTCTGAGCTTCGAGGGTTCCACAGAGAACCAGCAGAAGGTTCCACAGAGAACCAGCAGAAGGTTCCACAGAGAACCAGCAGAAGGTTCCACTGTACGTAAGAGGATGAGGGTCACATGAGATTCATGTCTTATAGGACGTGAACTTTATATACCAGGATATAAAACAGATCCAGGATCAGGTCACGGTCAGGTTCAAAGGTCACATGACCACCTCTGTGATGAAGATGAAATAATGAACACATGAACTCTTCACTCTGATTCAGCAGGAGCTATTTCTGCATCAATCATTAATCAATGAATCAATACACAGGAAGTGGATCTGATCACTGATCAGTCTATTGATCACTGATCAGTCTGGGGAGTCCTGCTCAGACAGAGAGGGATTTTAACCTCGTTAAAGGTTAATGAGTTTGAAAAGGTGACATCAATGTATTTAATTCAAATGTTTGTTTATTATTATTATTGTTGTATTAAAACTAGTCTGCTGCACAGGACGTTATTGATTGATTAATGAATGATCATGAGGAGTGTGATTAAACGATAACGAGTCTCTGTCTCCCCCTGCTGGACACAAGAGAGCTGACAGAGACAGAGACAAAGACAACTCTGTTACATCAGTGAGGACATGACGAGTCTCAGCCTGTCTCTCACACACACACACACACACACACACACACACACACACACACACACACACACACACACACGCACACACACACACACTTCTGTCTGTGTTTACATGCAGGTTTCAACATGTGGTTTTATGTGAAGGGTAAAAACTTGTATGTCCAGTTCTGCTGAGACACACAGACAAACTGTGGAGATACCAGGTTCTCAGCTGTTGTTATGACTAAGTTATAATCAGTAATTAAACAAACGACTCATTTAATTCACTTTAACTGCTTGTTAACTGGTTTCTGAAGCTTTCAGCCACATCTCTTGGCCTTCCTCGGTTGTCATGGTGACGGTTCAGATCCTATGTCTCAGAGACGAGCTGCAAGAAAAACTAAAACAGTTGAAGAAATAAATAGTTAATAGTCTTAATAGTTAAGAATGTAGTTATAGTTATAGTCTTAAAAGTTATAAATTAATAAACAAAGTTTCTTCTTCATGAGGCTTTATTGGTGAATGACACAATAAAAACAAGATGAGATAAGAAACACCTGAGATCATTTAAGGTTCTGTATCAAAGTTTCCTCTGCTGCTGAGGGTCGACCAGGTGACGCAGCTTCAGCATCAGGTAATGACACGTCAGTGAGTTGCTATCAGAGAGCTAGCTGTTAGCATGCTAACTTCAGTAGCACTTATCATTGGTGTTTTTTCAGCTGTTGTCTCCAGAGGAATTAAGTTTTTTCTAGACTGGTAAGCAAACAGCTGATAATACTAATGCTAATGCTAACGTTAGCTATGTAGCATTAGCTTAAACTTACATACAGCTCCTTTAAAACAAATATAACTTCATAACCTGAGACCCAACAAACAGAATTCATAAATATATCACACACACACCTGAGCAGAAACCCAACGAACAGAAATATGTTTGCACGCAAAACAGCTGATTACAAAGCAATCCATCAATCAATCAATCAATATGTTGATTCAATAATTGACTTTCCACAATATTGAAATGATTGATAATAATCTACTTTACATTTGACAGGAGGGGGAGGGGCATTACAGTGAAGTAGGAACAACATCTGGAAACACCTGGAAACAGGAAGAAACAGAAACAGCTGGGACCAGTCTCCACAGCAACCGCAGTGATGACCTTACACAAGTCTGTGGTTGTCACAGCGACAAAAGTGATGACGTCATACAGGTCTGTGGTCGTCATGGCGATGACATTGTTTGGTGGTGCTGTTGTGAATGATGATGATGTCACATAGGTGAGGTGATGACATCATACAGGTTTGGTGGTGCTGTTGTAAACGAGCGTGTCCTGCTCTGACAGCGCCACATGGGCGGGGCCTGTGGAGACGGGCCTATGGGAGTGCTCCCGCCGGCCCTTCAGGAAGCAGTAGGTCATGATGGCCAACAGAGCCAAGATGGCCACTGACAGGAACACAGCCAACGCTATAGAGCCTGAGGAGGACACAGTGAGGTCACTTCCTGTCAGCTACACTGTAAAGCACCAGGTAGGAACAACATGTGACTGTAGTCTTTATGTTACAGGTGATCTCACCTGAGTCGTCAGACTCCTCCCCCACCTCCTTCTCAAAACGGTCAAACATCCCTCTGGAGAACACGTGACGCTCTGCACAAAGAGACCACGTCAAATCCACGTCCTGTCAAACTGTGGCGATCAGGCTATTACATCTACCTCGACCACCTGGTTACCTAGACTACCTGCTCTACCTGGACTACCTGAATCACCTGGACTACCTGGACTACTCGTCTTGTGTGTCGTACCTGTCACTCCGGCGCAGGTGTCGCTGCACTTGTCTTCCTCCTCAAAGTTGTTGTCGTTTCCGTCGCAGCCGCCGAACGTGAAATGGTGACACTTCCTGTTCAGGGGGTCGTAGTACCAGCGAGTGTGACTCGCCCGACAAGGACCGGTGTGGGGGGGCTCTGTGCACCGAGCTGGGGTTGCGTGATATTAGCATGTAGCATATTAGCTTAGCTTCAAGGGCTAATGAGTCGATGTAGCTGAGACTGAAGACACTGACCTTTGGTCTGGTTGACATCGATACTCAGCAGGCGACTGAAGGTCTGGTTCACTGAGGAAGAGGAGGAGGAAGATCACTGCTGTGTGTGTGTTTAGTCTTGTGTGTCTATGGCTGTGTGTGTTTGTGTGTATGTTACGTTTGTTGCAGTGCCCCTCGTCTGATCCGTCGCTGCAATGCTTCACACCGTCACACTCCAGACTTCTTTCCAGACAACAGCCGCTGCCGCAGGTCAGCTGATCGGGACGACACACCGACCCACACACCTCTTAACACACACACACACACACACACCACACACACACACACACGTTTATCTTGTCACATCATGAACATGCTGATAGGAAGAAGTGTATTGTGGGACTGACCTGTGGCGGGGAGAGTGACGCCCCTCTCTGCCGTCGCTGTGGACAAAAAGACATAATCAGTCTGTGTGCAGGTGTGTATCAGGTATGTATCAGGTGTGTATCAGGTGTGTGTCAGGTGTGTGTCAGGTGTGTATCAGGTGTGTTCAGGTGTGTTCAGGTGTGTATCAGGTGTGTGTCAGGTGTGTGTTCAGGTGTGTTCAGGTGTGTGTCAGGTGTGTGTTCAGGTGTGTATCAGGTGTGTGTCAGGTGTGTGTTCAGGTGTGTATCAGGTATGTATCAGGTGTGTATCAGGTGTGTGTCAGGTGTGTGTGTTCAGGTGTGTATCAGGTGTGTGTCAGGTGTGTGTTCAGGTGTGTATCAGGTATGTATCAGGTGTGTGTCAGGTGTGTGTCAGGTGTGTATCAGGTATGTATCAGGTGTGTGTTCAGGTGTGTGTTCAGGTGTGTATCAGGTATGTATCAGGTGTGTATCAGGTGTGTGTCAGGTGTGTGTTCAGGTGTGTATCAGGTGTGTATCAGGTGTGTTCAGGTGTGTGTCAGGTGTGTGTCAGGTGTGTTCAGGTGTGTATCAGGTATGTATCAGGTGTGTATCAGGTGTGTGTCAGGTGTGTATCAGGTATGTATCAGGTGTGTGTTCAGGTGTGTGTTCAGGTGTGTATCAGGTATGTATCAGGTGTGTATCAGGTGTGTGTCAGGTGTGTGTTCAGGTGTGTATCAGGTGTGTATCAGGTGTGTATCAAGTGTGTGTCAGGTGTGTGTCAGGTGTGTATCAGGTGTGTTCAGGTGTGTATCAGGTGTGTGTCAGGTGTGTACTCACCTGTGACTCCTCCACAGGCGGTCAAACACTCGTGCTCACTCAGGTAGTTGTTGTGGTTCGGTTTACAGCCTCCGAACACAAACTGCTCACAGACGCCCGCCGCAGCGTCGTAACGCCAGCGAGGAAACATGGCGCGACATGGACCGACCTTCTCCGGAGCCAGACAGTACACTGATGCAGGAAGGTGACATCATCAGGAAGAAGCACAACGACAGAAAGCTCAGTGAGTGTGACAGTGTGTTGATCATCAAGTTGATATTGTAATTCATTAAACAACAACTGTGTGTGTGTGTGTGTGTGACTGTGTGTGCCACTTTAAAGGGAGTGTCATCGTATCAGCTGTGTCGTCACTCTGGTTACTATGGTAACGCTGTATTTACTCAACAGTTTTATGACCCGACTTATATCAACACTTTAACACACGCAGTCTATAAACAGTTCTGAGTGTGTGTGTGTGTGTGTGTGTGTGTGTGTGTGTGTGTGTGTGTGTGTGTGTGTGTGTGTGTGTGTGTGTGTGTGTGTGTGGGGCAGGTATTCCAGTCTGACCTGTTTAAGTCAGGTGTGGATCCTCAGTGTGAAAACACAAACACTGATTCACTAAACGTCACAACACTCTGATCGACTGAACTGTTTCTATCAGTTCTACTGATCAATAAAGTGTCAATGAGGCAGTTCTGATCACATGATCTGATTTACGTGTGTTTGGAGGGAAAAACAGTGGACTACATTTCCCATGAGCACTCACAGCTGGACATCTCCGGGCTGAGGACCAGGACGGTAACCTTGGCAACACCTGACAGGTCGTTGGAGTCGGTGACGGTCAGCTGGAAGACGTACGAGCCCGGCTGCAGGTTGGAGAGCCGCACCTGGTCAGGTAGATCCGTCTTCTGCAGAACCACATTCAAAATAAACCAGTTTAACAGTGAATCACCTGGACGCACAGGAGCAGGTTCAGTGTGCGTTAAGCAGAAGTTTTCTTCTCCAGAGAGGAATTAAAAACATAGAGTGATCTGGAGGATCACACAACACGCCAAACCCACCTGCAGACTCACCTGTACACAACCATCCTATCACTGTTCTCAATGAAAACAAGGGGAACACCAACTTGTAAGAATGTTGAATGGAGTTTGGTTCCATAAACGCTGCAGCGCTGTACGTCAAAGATGAAAGTACGTACCCTGCCTGGTCTACCTGTGTTAAGCCCGGCCCTCTGTGACTCAGCAGGTCTTACCTCCATCTTGACACTGGGGTCTCCGCTCAGCAGACTCCACTGGTGGTCTGTGATCTGGGCGTCGCCCAGCGCCAGGCTCTCGGTTCCATTCAGGGTCACAGTCTCTCTGGGCTGAACGATGACATCACGACCTGCGTTCACAATGGGTTCACCTGGAGACAGTGATGTCACAGAGGAATCATGTTTATTAAACTGTTTCCTGTATGACATCAAACTGTCTCCTGTATGACATCACACTGTCTAACTATGACATCACACTCTCGTCTATGACATCACACTCTGTCCTGTACGACATCACACTCTCACTATGACATCGAACTGTCCTGTATGACATCACACTGTCTCGCTATGACATCACACTGTCTCACTATGACATCAAACTGTCCTGTATGACATCACACTGTCTCGCTATGACATCACACTGTCTCATCTATGACATCACACTCTTCTGTACGACATCACACTGTCTCACTATGACATCAAACTGTCCTGTATGACATCACACTGTCTCGCTATGACATCACACTGTCTCATCTATGACATCACTCTTCTGTACGACATCACACTCTCTTCTGTATGACATCACTCTCTCCTGTATGACATCACACTGATGATGTCCACCAGGTTTTGTGTGACTGCAGTCGTGATCATCTATGACACTGATCAGACTCATTGGCCGATGTGTAACCAATGACTGCAGTATTGATCTATGATCACTATTGATCAGTATTGATTGATACTGTCCAGGTGGGGGCTCACCTGGCTCCTGCGGCCCCTCCAGGTGTTTCAGGAACACGGACTCTCTGAAGTAGCTAAGGTATCCGGCCTGGTTCACGAACCTGCACACGAAGCGGTTTCTGTGGATGCAGTTAAACAGGACACACGTGCGCATGTCCTCCTCTTTCGCCGCCGCCTCCGCCGCTCCGGTGCCGCGCGGCTCCAGCAACGCCAGATTGCAGCGCGGTTTCCCGCAGCACTCGCGCTCACAGGCCTCCGGGGAGCGGACGCGCGCAGTGGCCAACAGAACCGCACCCTCCTTCACCGCGTCCTCCGCGTCCAGCACGAAGTCTTCCTGACCGGGGCGGAAAGTGCCGCTGCAGTCCGCGTCCTCTGCCGCGCCGCCGCGCCGAAGCAGAGGGAGGAGGAGGAGGAGGAGGAGCGGCAGCCGGGGGGAGGAAGAGGAGGATGGAGGCATTTTCAGCAGCAGTCAGTGTGAGTGTTTGAGGAAGAGCAGCTTACCGCCTCCTGACACTCCAACCGCTCCGCTCTCACAGGTTCAGGTCAGCTGAAGAGACGAAGCGTTTTCCGCTTCTGCCGTTAATTTAAACGTTAAACGGTGAAAAACAAACGGTCTGTTTGAACCGTCAGTCCCTGCTCCGTCCGTTCACCTGCTCAGGTGTGTCTCACCTGTCTCACAGGCGACAGGAAGAGAAGCAGACACTCCCCTGGCTGGCCAGTTACTCTGACGTCACTCAGGTGTGGCCACACCAGAAGGAGGCGGAGACACCGCCGCTCCTCAACAGGTACATTCGGTCAGATTCAGGAAGCTTTTCAAAATAAAGGTCTGGTGGAAAATACTACATCATTAAGTTTTTGTTGTTTCATTGTGAATATTTTAATAAATAAATTATAAAATGATAGAATTCACGTAAATTTCCATAAACTAATGATATACAGTATGTCTACATGTGTTGTTTTAATAAACTTGTATTTATAAATTAAATATATATTGTTAAAATATATGGATATTATAAATAAAAATGCATCATAGATATGATATGTTATAAAAGTATATCTCCATATATCCAGAGGATGTATATATATGTGATGATAATATAGGTATACGTCATATCACATTCTCTGTGAGTTATAACTAAAAATCTTTTTCTTTGAAACAACAAATGTTTCAGGACCTTTATTTTACTTATTATTTGATACTTAACACACTCATTCATTCATTCATTTTCTACCGCTTATCCTCTAGTAGGGTCGCGGGAGAGGCGGGGTACACCCTGGACAGGTCGCCAGTCCATCGCAGGGCAAACACATAGAGACAGACAACCATTCACACTCTCAATTTAGATTCTCCAATTAGCCTAGTCCCCAGTTTGCATGTCTCTGGGAGGAACCCGGAGAACCCGGAGAGAACCCACACTGGCAGGGGGAGAACATGCAAACTCCACACAGAAAGATCCCGTGTCCGAGCCGGGACTCGAACCCGGCACCCTCTTGCTGTGAGGCGACAGCGCTAACCACTGCACCACCGCGCCTACTTAACACATAATAACGATAATTATGAGTGTTTTTATTTTTTAATGATCTAATATAAACTTACACCAGGTTTATTATTTTCTTAAAAAAAAAAATTAGATTCTGAGCTCTGAATATAATCTGAGTGTATTTATCTGTGTTCTTCTTTATTTATTTATTATCACCAATTATAAGAATCTGTCGTTTCTCATGTTGTTGAACCTTATTTCAGCCATCGAACAAAACACCCAGAGACTTCTGGACCAGGGAACATGGTTCTGGTTTTAGGACTGAGTCCTGCTGCCCTCACACTCCATTATTCATGTTTGCTGGATCAGGACTCTGCTGGACCAGGACTCTGCAGGACCAGGTCTCTGCTGGATCAGGACTCTGCTGGATCAAGACTCTGCTGGACCAGGACTCTGCAGGACCAGGTCTCTGCTGGATCAGGACTCTGCTGGATCAAGACTCTGCTGGACCAGGACTCTGCAGGACCAGGTGTCTGCTGGATCAGGACTCTGCTGGACCAAGACTCTGCAGGTCCAGGACTCTCCAGCATCAGGACTCTGCTGGACCAGAACAGCTCTGAACACACACACACGCACGCAAACACACACACGCACGCAAACACACACACACGCACACACAGTAGAGGTGTAGTGTAACCGAGTGTAACACTGTCCCTGTGCAGTTCACACTCCCACCAGCGGGGACGCTGCGACGACGGAAATGACGTATGAATCGTTCTCATGAAATCGTCCAATCAGAGCACGCGCATAAAATTTAAACCGCGCAGCTCTGACGGCGGCTCCGTTTGAACCCGTATAAACATTTGTCAACTACAAGGTAAGAAAACAACCTTTTCACTCGGACTCTCGTGTGTTGATGAAACGGCGGGAGTTTGAATGTTTCTTCTACCCACCTGTTGTCTGAGTTAAACCGAGTTAAACCGGGTTAAACCGGGTTAACGACTGACGACGTTAGAGACGTTAGCGAACACCTCCGTGAGACCGGCAGGTTATAATGAACCTGCTCATCGCGAGGTTTGATCCGGATGAAACCGCTTTACAGAGTTAATTGGGAACACGAATGTCCCGTGTTTAATCAGGTTCAGACAAACTGTGTCTGTCTGTCTGTCTGTCTGTCTGTCTGTCTGTCTGTCTGTCTCTGTCTGTCTCTGTCTCTCTCTGTCTCTCTCTCTGTGTCTCTGTCTCTCTCTCTTTCTCTCTCTCTCTCTCTCTCTCTCTCTCTCTCTCTCTCTGTCTCTCTCTCTTCTCTCTCTCTCTCTCTCTCTCTCTCTCTCGCTTGTGATTGGTTCAGACTGAGTGCTGAGCTCTGATTGGTCCGTTCCGTCCAGGTGCAGTCATGGCAGAGGGGTCAGTGATGCAGGTGGGACCGTCCGTGGACTCACAGTAAGTGTTCATGGCGCTCTACAGAAGCCCAGAGGGGACAAAGGTGTCTCTGTATTTATTTTTTCTGTCTGATGCTTTTATTAAAAAAAACATTAAACTCATGACACACAACCTTCCTCTCTGTTGCTCCTCGTACTGACGTCACTCTCACTGTAAACTTGCTGGGAAACGTTCAATAGTCTGACTCCTCCACGTGTTTCCCGATTGGCTGCAGCACAGCCGATCAGAGTGGGACACACCTGAGCGGAAGGATGGGGCTTCAGGAGGAGGGCGGAGCCAGCCAGTGGAGTGCGTACTGCAACAAGCTGCTGATGAGAGGAGGAGAGGAGTTCAGCTTCGAGGAGCTCCGAGCCCAGAGATACTTTCAGCAGAGGCAGGGGGAGATGGACGGTGCGTTCACTGACCTGAGACTGTGACTGATGCGTTCACTGACCTGAGGACTGTGACTGATGTGTTCACTGACCTGAGGACTGTGACTGATGCGTTCACTGACCTGAGGACTGTGATGCGTTCACTGACCTGAGGACTGTGACTGATGCGTTCACTGACTTGAGGACTGTGATGCGTTCACTGACCTGAGGACTGTGACTGATGTGTTCACTGACCTGAGGACTGTGATGCGTTCACTGACCTGAGGACTGTGATGCGTTCACTGACCTGAGGACTGTGATGCGTTCACTGACCTGAGGACTGTGATGCGTTCACTGACCTGAGGACTGTGACTGATGTGTTCACTGACCTGAGGACTGTGACTGATGCGTTCACTGACCTGAGGACTGTGATGTGTTCACTGACCTGAGGACTGTGATGTGTTCACTGACCTGAGGACTGTGATGCGTTCACTGACCTGAGGACTGTGACTGATGCGTTCACTGACCTGAGGACTGTGATGCGTTCACTGACCTGAGGACTGTGACTGATGTGTTCACTGACCTGAGGACTGTGATGCGTTCACTGACCTGAGGACTGTGATGCGTTCACTGACCTGAGGACTGTGATGCGTTCACTGACCTGAGGACTGTGATGCGTTCACTGACCTGAGGACTGTTTCTTACAGAGAGACTGAAACATCTGAGGGAGGTGAAGGAGCAGCTGAGTGTCGAGCTGGAGGAGAAGATGAGACTGTTACTGCTGAGGACCTCACAACAACAGGTACTACTACATTACTACTACAGTACTATGACGGTACTACTACAGTATTACTACTGTTCTACGACAGTACTACTACACTGCTACTGTACTATGACTGTACTACGACAGTACTACTACACCATGATGTGTGTGTGGTCGTTAACCACGTGAAAGGTTGATGTCACATGACCAACAGCGTGTGCGTGCGTGTGTGTGTGCGTGCGTGTGTGTGTGCGTGTGTGTGTGTGCGTGTGTGCGTGTGTGTGTGCGCGTGTGTGTGTGTGTGTGTGTGTGTGTGTGTGTGTGTGTGTGTGTGTGTGTGTGCGTGCGTGCGTGCGTGCGTGCGTGCGTGTGCGTGTGCGTGTGCGTGTGTGTGTGTGTGTGTGTGTGTGTCCCAGGTGCTTCCTGAAGCCCAACCCTCTCAGAGCAGAGACTCAGGTCCAGCCGCAGCCCCCTCCTTCCAGATCTATGATGAGTCCCTGTCTGCTGCTGCACGGCCTGCTGGGTAATTAA